>NC_053162.1:159162509-159462509 GCF_016835505.1 Polypterus senegalus
GCAGCTCCTGCCGCCAGTTTGGGTCATGGGTGATCCTACACCTGTGCACTTAATGTAGGGACGTCCGCTCCCATATCATGCCCAGGAACCACTCTCAGCATGCTACCACACCCCCTCCTACCAAGAAGAAAGTGCAGCGATTATTTATTTAAAAAGATGCCAATCAGCCGTGGACCTTGCTTTACCACAGTGTCTCTGCCCCTGCCGCTGAAAAGTACCCTCATAGCACAATGGTGCCACTAGGCAGATGATTAGCAGTGCTTGAAGTTCTGCCCAAACAGTTTATTTTTTGTCCCATTAGAGCAGAGAATCATTTTCCTCAGGCTCTCAGCATCCTTTATATGTCTTATACTCAAGAGTGGCTTCTGTCTAGCCACTCTACCATAAACGCCTGATTGTCGGAGTGCTGATTAAATAGTCGTCCTTCCAAAAGGTTCTTCCTTTTCAAGCAGTTAGAGTGACTATTCGGTCCTTGGGCCCAGTATGGGCCAGATGGCCTTTTGGCCTTTGTTAGCTCTGCAGATTTTGTTTTTTTCTTCATCATTTTATGTCTGTTCTCCCAGTCATCTGACCTTATCATCATACTCATCTTTAGAATATGATACTATATACAGTATAAGGATTCATGTACTACATACCTATTCTTATGTAAGTATGTACTGATTTAATTTTTTTTTATTATTTTTAACTGATTTAATTTTTCTTTTCTTGTAATTTTTCCTGTGCTCATTCTGTAAAGCTATTTGTATAAAAATGTGCTATAGTCATAACTGTTGTTGTTGTTTTAGGTTATCTCCCTGACCAAGACTCTTCTTGCCCAGTTCTTCAGTTTGGCCAGACAGCCAACTCTAGGAAAAGTCCTGATTGTTCCAAACTTCTTCCATTTCATAATTACAGAGGCCACTGGGGACACACAAAACTTCATAAATGGTTTTATACCATTGCCCTAATTTATGCTTCACCACAATTTGATCATGGAGTTCTAATAATCCATCCATCATCCAACCTGCTATATCCAAACTACAGGGTCATGGGGGTCTGCTGGAGCCAATAATCTCAGGGTGCAAGGCAGGAAATAAACCCCAGGCAGGGTGCCAGCCCATCATAGGGCACACACACTAAGCACAATTTAGGATTGCTAATGTACCTAACCAGCATGTCTTTGGATTGTGGGAGGAAACCCAAGCAGACACGGAGAGAACATGCAAACTCCACACAGGGAGGACCCGGGAAGTGAACCTTGGTCTCCTAACTGCAAGGCAGCAGCGCTACCCACTGCGCCACCGTGCCACCAGTTCTAATAATACATTTTATTAATTTGTAGGTGCCTTTCTACATATTGAAGGACACCAAACAATAGATAAAATACAGATTATAAACAAAAGTAAAATACAAAAATTAAAGTCAGAAAGAGCAATTATAATCAAAGAGAAAAAGCAGTCTTAAACAAATTATTTTTAAGTTTAGATTTGAAAGTGAAAATGATTCAATATTTAGTGTTCCAGAGCATAGTGGTAAGACAGATGAAGGGGACAGTCAAGTGGATGGAGGAAGAGGATCTGAGGGTTCAGGAGGGAATGGCAACATGGAGGAGGTCAGACAGATATGGAGAGGCAAGGTTGTGGATAGCCTTAAAAGTTAGTAGGAGAATTTTGAATTGAATTCGGAACTGAACTGGAAGCCAGTGAAGCTGCTGTAAAACGGGAGTGATATGGTGAATAAAAGGGGTTCTAGTAATGACGCGGGCAGCTGAATTCTGGAGCAGTTGAAGCTTATAAAGAGATTTGTGAGAAAGACCAAAGAAAAGGGAATTGCAATAATCCAGACGAGAAGTGAAAAGCTATGATGTGGGGGAGTGAGGGAAGGACTTCCCCTTGGACTTCATGGCAGTTCTGGAGTCAATACAACACCAATAAAATCCCACACCTCCCAGCCCACACACCACAAAAAATATTTGTGTAACATCTTTCTTAAAAAATAAAGGGGGCAGCTCAATTCAACAGATATAAAGCAATTGTCTTCAAGATTCCAAAGTTTGGGCATGACATTTTCACCTTCACCTAAGGCAGCAGAAAAGCCTTTGAGTGTAGATTGACAGACAAAATGGCAAACTTAACCATTTATAATTAAATTGACAAAAAGTGATAAGGTCAAAATATTTTTTGAATTCACTGCCCATTCAGGAAATGAATGATATAAAGACAACAGTGGGCAACGAGATCACTCAAGGAATTATTGATGGAACATGTCTCCCAGTTTCTTTCTTTCGTTATGTGCTCTAAGTGCACTTTTAAAGGAAATCAGACTCTTCATCCACTTGTCTCACCCCACGCACATTTCTGTCTTTTCATTATCCTTAGAAAAAATGTAGAAGAAATAGAGAATAGTTTCCACTTTTGATAAGTGAGCTTTCCGTTCCTGGTGCCCTTAAGCAATGTGGGAGCATTAGCTTATAAGAGGTCCATAAATAAGTGATTGTGTCTGAATCTTCAGCTATAAGGTTTGCTTAAGGAGTGTTGGACAAGTTCATAACAGATGTTTTTTCTATACTTTTGTTTTTTTTATAAACCACCCCCACACTATTTTAAAAATAAAATCCATGTATTGATTTAAGAGGGCTTGTGCCCATTTTGTTTATGTGCCATTATGTAGATACTGTTTGCTTTCCTTTGTTCTCTGCTCCCCCGCAATATGACATATTCTTTCTATCTGAAAGCCGTCTTTCTGCTGGCAGATAAACAAGATGTTCTTAGCTGATCATAAGAAGTGTTTAAAAAGGCTGAAGACACTGAGTTCATATCAGGGTCATTGAGTCTCACAGTGTCTATAAAATGTATTCACCCCCTTGGAATTTTTTACATTTTATTATAATACAACATTGAATCACAGTGGATTTAATGTGCCTTTTTTGACGTTGACTTACATAAACATAGTGAACACAGATCTCTGCAAAGTCATCTAAATTAATTACAAATAAAAAATAATCGATTTTGTAAGCACTCACCCTCTTGAAGTCAGTATTTCGCAGATGTACCTTTAGCAGCCATGACAGCCTTGATTCTGTGTGCACAGGTCTCTCTGTACCTCTCTATCAGTTTTGCACATCTGGACGCTGCTCAAGCTCTGTCAGGTTGCATGCAGATCGTCAGTAAACAGCCTTCGTCAATTGAGCATCAGCTGAAATAAATATTCACATTGTTGTTTGGAGGCTGTTCCTGTGTAGCTTTAGCTTTATGCTTGGGTTCTTAGTCTTGCTGGAAAGCAGATCTTCTGTTAAGGCTCAGGCTTCTTTCAGACTACATCAGGTTTTCCCTCAGGATTTTTCTGTCGTTTGTGTCCTTCATTTTAACCTCACAAGCTTTTCGGGTGCTTCTGCAGAGAAGCATCCCCTCAGCATGGTTCTCCCACCACCATATTACACAGAGGGGATGATGTGTTTTTGATGATGTGCAGTGTTTACACCCAACATGATAGCCAAAATGCTCAATTCTATTCTCATCAGATTATCAAACGTTTTCCTAGCAAACCTCAAAGCCTCTTAAAGGCTTTTATGGAAAAGTCTAGCCAAGATTTCAGGTTTTTAAATTTTTATTTTTAACAGCAGCTTTCTCTTTGTGACTCTTCCATAAGGAAGTGACTGGTGAAGCACCCAGGAAGCAACAGTTGCTCTCTGCAAATGTCTCTGTCATCTCTCTTAACCTGCTTGATATCCTTCCATTCACTGTCAGCTTTCAGGGTATTCAGAAGTCCCATGATGGCCTCTCTCACTCATCTTCTTGCATGATCACTCAGTGCTTCTTTGTGGCCTGCTCTAGACTAATTTATAGCTGTGCCATACTTTTTCTATTTTTAATGTCTGATTTAGCTGGAGTTTGAGTGATTTCAAAAACTTGGCTATTTTCTTGTCTCCGTTCCCGACTTGTTCTTTTCAATCACCTTTTGTTTTAAGTGTTCTTTTGTCTTCATTGTGTAGGTTAGGCCACCATACTGACTCAACACAAGGTAGACCTTCCAAATCAGGTGAATTTTTTCAACAATCAATTGAAACCTTAGGCAGTTCATCTTAATTGATCTAATTCTGGGACTTCCAAAACCAACTGTGCCACAGATGATTTAGATCTGTCATATTAAAGGGGCAGAGTACTTACATAATCAAGTGTTTTGTTTTTGTTATTTTTAATTAATTTAGACCTCTTTGTGGAGATCTGTTTTTACTTTTACATTAAAGTTTCCTTCTGTTGATCAGATAAGCCAAAGGAAATCCATTGTGATTTAATGTTGTATAATAATATAGTATATTTGTCATTATACAGCATTATCAATGCATTTCTTCAAAGATAAAATGGGAATCTCACATGTGATGTGACACTTGGGCCAGTTGGCCAGAACACCAATGAGGAAGCATGAGGAAGTTCCCACTTGATGCATGTAGAAGCCATGCGTGAAACAGTATGTACACCTCTGCTGCCTCCATATCACTTAAGAGTATAATCAGAGCCAAAGCAATTACTCAGGCTCCCTTGATTAGTCAATGATCACTGAGTGCTGCCATAAAGATGTAAAAATAGAAGCTTTGGAAGTTCAATCTGGAACATTCAGACTTATGGTACTGCCATAAGAAGGACAGAAGATATTGTAGTGACTTTCACTAGACAGATAGATAGATAGATAGATAGATAGATAGATAGATAGATAGATAGATAGATAGATAGATAGATAGATAGATAGATAGATAGATAGATACTTTATTAATCCCAAGGGGAAATTCACATAATCCAGCAGCAGTATACTGATACAAAAAAACAATATTAAATTAAATAGTAATAAAAATGAAAAATGAAAAAAAATAAAAATAAAGTAGCAGACAATAACTTTGAGTAATGTTAGCATTTACTCCCCCGGGTGGAATTGAAGAGTCGCATAGTGTGGGGGAGGAACAATCTCCTCAGTCTGTCAGTGGTGCAGGACAGTGACAAAAGTCTGTCACTGAAGCTACTCCTCTGCCTGGAGATGACACTGTTCAGTGGATGCAGTGGATTCTTCATGATTGACAGGAGTTTGCTTAATGCCCGTCGCTCTGCCACAGATGTTAAACTATCCAACTTTACTCTTACAATAGAGCCTGCCTTCTTAACAAGTTTGTCCAGGCGTGAGGCGTCTTTCATCTTTATACTGCCTCCCCAGCACACCACCGTGTAGAAGTGGGCAACCGTCTGGTAGAACATCTGCAGCCTCTTATTGCAGATGTTGAAGGATGCCAACCTTCTCAGAAAGTATAGTCGGCTCTGACCTTTCTTACATAGAGCATCAGTATTGGCAGTTCAGTCCAATTTGTCATCCAGCTGCACTCCCAGATATTTATAGGTCTGCACCCTCTGCACACAGTCACCTCTGATGATCACAGGGTCCATGAGGCGCCTGGGCCTCCTAAAATCCACCACCAGCTCCTTGGTTTTGCCGGTGTTAATATGTAAGTGGTTTGAGTCGCACCATTTAACAAAGACTTTGATTAGCTTCCTATACTCCTCCTCCTGCCCACTCCTGATGCAGCCCACAATAGCAGTGTCATCAGCGAACTTTTGCACGTGACAGGACTCCGAGTCATATTGGAAGTCTGATGTATATAGATTGAACAGGACCGGAGAAAGTACAGTCCCCTGCGGCGCCCCTGTATTGCTGAACACAATGTCAGACCTGCAGTTCTCGAGACGTACATATTGAGGTCCGTCTGTAAGATAGTCCACGATCCATGCCACCAGGTGTGAGTCTACTCCCATCTCAGTCAGCTTGTCTCTAAGGAGCAGAGGTTGGATGGTGTTGAAGGCGCTAGAGAAGTCCAAAAATGTAATTCTTACAGCACCACTGCCTCTGTCCAAGTGGGAGAGGGATCGGTGTAGCATATAGATGATGGCATCCTCCGCTCCCACCTTCTCCTGGTATGCGAACTGCAGAGGGTCGAGGGCGTGGCGACCTGTGGCCTCAGGTGGTGAATCAGTAGCCGCTCTATGGTCTTCATCAGATGTGACGTCAGAGCAACAGGCCAGAAGTCATTCAGCTCACTAGGACATGATACCTTTGGGACAGGGGTGATATAAGATGTTTTCCAAAGCCTTGGGACTCTCCACTGTTCCAGGCCCAGGTTGAAGATGCGCTGTAGAGGACTCCCCAACTCCAACGCACAGGCCAGCAGTCATGGCGATACACCATCTAGACCCGCTGCTTTGCTGGCACAAAGTCTTCTCAGCTCTCTGCTCACATGGGCTGCTGTAATTGTGGGTGGGAATGTCTCACTATTTACCTTTCAGAGGGTTAAGGGTTATTAAGGCCATTTCCAGACATTGTGGAGTTTTTTATTCTATAGTGTGCTTTATGGTTATCCTGGGTTTGAATTTTGCACCCGTTATTTACCCATGGGTAAGTTTCATGTTCTGTTTTGTGTGAATGACTGGGCCCTGTGGCAAACTGGCCTGTTGGTGTGGACTCCAGCTCTCCATGAATGGGATTAAGTGGGTTTGGGGATGTTATGTTATTCAACAGTGAGCAGAAGTTTCATTGAGGAACATTCAAGAGAGAATGAGAGCTTCCCAAGAAAATATTCCAAAGATCGGATTTGCTGTTGTTTCCAAAAATCACAAACAACACAAAAGCATAGTGTAGTTATGTTTTCAGAGATGGGTTCTACATATTATTGCATAAATAATAACAAAGCAAAACCGGCGATATGTTGTTTGCCACCTGAGGGGGGATTTACCTCATTTTAAGATATGGAGGAGAATAGATGATTGGCAGTTATGTTCTGATGTATAAAACCATAGAAATGAATGAGTCTATACTTACTCTTTTAACCGCCTGATTTTATTTTGTTTTATTGGTTTTATATAATTTAAAGGATGCTCTCTATTCTTATGTTAGGAGTTCATCATCGATCACATTCACAAAGATGAGGGCTATGTGCTACAGGGTAAGATGGGGCTCATTTGACCTGAGCACAAATGGACAAGCATCAAAATTGTTTGCTAGTCTTAATATTAGAGAAAAGTGTGTGCCTTCTGGCAAACCAAGCTCTCTTTACAGTAGTAAAAGGACACTTGACTTTATTGCACAGCAAATATTGCAATTGCCCTCACAGAGCCCCAGCAGGAGTGATTTATAGATAACAAGTTCAGAACTAGACAACTTTAAAAGCACAGATTCAGTGGAAGTATTGAGCTACGGTCTTGTAATGATATAAATGAAAAATAAACTTTCATATTTTAGAAGAGCAAGTATACTATGGAACGAAATTCTCAAATTACATTAGATTAAGAGAAATGCCACAGACATGTTAACTTTATTACTCCTCCCGTACTCTAGATGGCAGCACATGGTATTGTTCTGCTACATGAACACTCTGAACAGTTAATGATCTTTATATTTAAGTGCCGCAAAGTCACAATGCACAATAGGGCACTGTATTCTGGTTGTTCTTGGATATTATATTTTGCACACACTATACGTACTAATACTACCTGCCAATGCTATTGCTCCTCCATGTGCTGTCAAAACAGCTCTGACCTACCGAGCCAAGGACTTTACAAGACCTCTGAAGGTTTCCTGTGGTATCTGGAACCAGGATGTTAGCAGCAGAACCTCTGCCTTCTGTAAATTGTGAGGTGGAGTCACTGCATATCAGACTTGTTGTTGCAACACATCCCACAGATGCTTGACTGGATTGAGATCTGGGAAATTTGGAGATCAGGGAAACATCATGTTTTACTTAAACCATTCTGAATGATTCATCCAGTGTGGCCAGAGTGCGAGTTCCTGCTGTAAGATGCCACATCTACTGGAATATAACGTTGCCATGAAGTGGTTTATCTTGAGTATGTGGTACAAGTTAATGCCCAGATCCAGGGTATCACTGTGAAATGTTGCCCAAAGCATCACACTTCTTCTGCTGGCTTGTCTTTTTCCCATATTGCACCCTCGTGCCATCTCATCCCCAGGTAAATGACACACACATACATGATGCAAAAATGGCATTTATAGGACCAGGCAACCTTCTTCCGTTGAAGAAGAAGCAGCTCATGTGCCCATTGGTGCTTCTGGTAGTGGACAGGGGTTAGCATGGACCTTTTGACTGACCTGCAGCTGCACTATCCTATATATGACCATTCATTAAAATTATCTGCAATTTGTGTGAAAGTAGCCCTTCTGTTGGTTTGTACCTGATGGAATTACATTTGTTGACATCTTAAATTGGTGAGTCTTAGCAGCTGGTGATTTTTCTCTCCTCAGACAACTGCTGGTAGGTATCTACCATGGCTGATTGGGAGCACCCCACAAGCCCTACCATTTTGGAATTGCTCTAATTCAGTCACCTGGCCCAAACTATTTGTCCCTTATCAAAGTCACTAAAGTCTTTACACCGGCACATATCTTTGGCACTCAACGTGTCAACTAAGAGTATCAAATGTCAGCTTGCCATCTAATATATCCCTGAACTTGACATGTGCCATTTTTATGAAACAGTTGACATCACTTGCTTCATATGGGAGTGACCATAATGTTTGCTCTCATCAGATTATAATCAGGCAGTGGCCAAAAAGTAGGAAAGGCAGGACAACCTCTTGGTAGCTACTTACATTTACTTATTAGGCTGACGCCTTTATCCAAGGCAACTTATAACATTTATGATACAATTGTATTTCCAAATGGAGCACAGAAAGGTCAAGTGACTTGCTCACGGTCACAAAGTAGTGGGATTTGAACCCACAACCTCAGGGCTTAAAGTGGAAAGCCTTACCCCACTACACCACACTCCCTGCCTAGAATACTAGTGACACTAGAGTAACAGTGTGTTATGTTTTCTGTTGACTGTTTCTTTTTCTGTTTTACGAGTTATTGTTTTAAAGTTGGACCCTATAGCTTAAATTAAAAGAAAAGTTAAACTTTTCATGCCAACAATCGCATGTTGGTTCATGGTGAGTCTAACAGACAGATCCATTGACCCATTTCAGTCAGGGTTATTACTAAGATCAAAATACACGTTCAGCAAAATAAGACACAATCCCACCAAGCAATCCTAATTCTAATTAGCATTTATTTTTGTAAGTCATACTAAACTCTAACTTGTTCCTTTCCCCTGCACAGTTGAGTTCAAAAGAAGAAGTTTATCATAAAATAGTGAGCATTATATTATACAACATTTATTTATATAGCACATTTTCATATAAACAATGTACCTCAAAGTGCTTTACAAAATGTCAAAGAGAAGGTTACAAGAAAAGCAAAACAAATAAGATTGGACAAGAATATTAAAGAATAAGAAACAATACAAAAACAATTAAATCTATACAATCTTACAAAACACATATATAACTAGTGGAAGAGCAGTGTTCTTATATACAATATCATCACGTAAGTTACTAAAGATGAGTAGGGTAATAAGGTCAGATAGCGGTGCAGACAGAAAAAACAAACAAACAAACAAAAAACCTCCAGTTTAGCTAGAGAAAAAACAAAAATACTAAATCTGCAGGGGTTTCAAGGCCAAAAGACCATCCAGCCCCCATTGGGTATTCTACCTAACACAAATGTCCTTAAGTCATCATGGAAGTCTACATTTTTGTTCGTATATTGATCTGGCAAAATTTTATACCAGATGCCCTTCCTGACGTAATCCTCCCCATCGGCACAAAGAAACACACTGGTTTGTTCATCTCATGTGGTTGAGTCGAAGAAGAAGTGTATTAGTCTGAGAGATGCAAAAATCAGCATGCAGTACAACAAGATAAAGTGTAAGATGAAGAGAGAGGTGGTTAAAGATAAAGAAAAAGGTGTATGTTGAATTGTATGAGAGGTTGGACACTAAGGAGGGAGAAAAGGAACAATGTGCAGCAGGTTAGGGTGATAAAGGATAAAGATGGAAACATGCTCACAAGTGAGGAGAGTATGTTGAGCAGATGGAAAGAGTACTTTGAGAAGCTGATGAATGAAAAGAATGAGAAAGAGAGAGAAGGTTGGATGATGGGAAGAAAGTGAATCAGGAAAAGCAACAGATTAGCAAGGATGAAGTAAGGACAGCTATGAAGAGAATGAAGAATGGAAAGGCCATTGTTCCAGATGTCACACCTGGACCTGGAGGTGTTTAGGAGAGATGGCAGTGGAGTTTTTAACCAGATTGTTTAATGCAATCTTGGAAAGTGAGAGAATGCCTAAGGAGTGAAGAAGAAGTGTACTGGTACTGATTTTTAAGAATAAGGGGGATGTGCAGAGCTGTAGTGTAACTACAGGGGGATAAAATTGATGAGCCACAGCATGAAGTTATGGGAAAGAGTAATGGAAGCTATGTTAAGAAGTGAGGTGATGATTAGTGAGCAGCAGTATGGTTTCATGTTAGGAAAAAGCACCACAGATGTGATGTTTGCTCTGAGGGTGCTGATGGAGAAATATAGAGAATACCAGAAGGAGTTGCATTGCGTCTTTATGGACCTGGAGAAAGCATATGACAGGGTGCCTTGAGAGGAGTTGGGGTATTGTATGAGGAAGTTGGGAGTAACAGAGAAGTATGTAAGAGTTGTACAGGATACTGTATGTACGAGGGAAGTGTGACAGTGGTGAGGTCTGTGGTGGGAGTGACAGATGCATTCAACATGGAGGTGGGATTACATCAAGGATCGGATCTGAGCCCTTTCTTATTTGCAATGGTAATGGACAGGTTGACAGACAAGATTAGACAGGTGTCCCTGTGGACTATGAAGTTTGCTGATGACATTGTGATCTATAGCGAGAGTAGGGAGCAGGTCAACAAGACCCTGGAGAGTTGGAGGTTTGTTCTGGAGATGAGAGAAATGAAGGCCAGTAAGAACAAGACAGAATACATGTGTGTGAATGAGAGAGAGGTCAGGGGAATGGTGAGGATGAAGGTAGTAGAGTTGGTGAAGGTGGGTGAGTTTAAATACTTGGGATCAACATTATAGAGTAACGAGGGGTGTGGAAGAGAGGTGAAGAAGAGAGTGCAGGAAGGGTGGAATGGGTAGAGAAAAGTGTCAGGAGTGATTTGTGACAGATGGTTATCAGCAAGAGTGAAAGGGAAGATCTACAGAGTGGTAGTGAGATCAGCTATGTTAGAGTATATGGGCTGGAGAGGGTGGCACTGACCAAAACACAGGGAAAAGAGCTGAAGGTAGTAGAGTTAAAGATTTTAAGAATTTCATTTGGTTTGACAAGGATGGAAAAAATCAAAAATGAGTACAATGGAGGGTCAGCTCAGGTTGGACGGTTGGAAGACAAAGTCAGAGAGGTGAGATTGCATTAGTTTGTACGTGTGCAGAAAACAGATGCTGGGTATATTGTGAGAAGGATGGTGATGATGGAGCTGCCATGTAAGAGGAGAAGAGGAAGGCCTAAGAGAAAGTTTATGAATATAGTGAGAGAAGACATGCAGGTGATAGGTGTAACAAAGCAAGATGGAGAGGACAGAAAGATATGTAAAAATATGATTCACTGTGGCGGCCCCTAACTGGAGCAGCCAAAAGAAGAAGAAGAAGAAGGTCTCTTGGACAGCTGGGGCATCCATCACAGGTGGCTGCATGGTGCCTTGATCGGGTGGTGGTGGTGGAGATTGCACCAAAGAAAAACTGGAAAAGACAGCAGAGAAAAGAAGTGATTAGCAAAGATTGCAAATCCCTGATGAATATGATAATTCTATGCCTATGTAGTCTATTAGGTGTACAACTAAAATATAGCTATGAAGAAAACAAATTAAAATAATGGGTTTATTCCACAGCATTAGACTGGTGAATTTTTCCTGATAAGTATTCCAACAAAAGACCACCTCACAACTTCTTTTAAGCCTGGCTTTTGGAATAATAAGAACATCTAATGTTACGACTTGGAGTGTTGAAGGACAGGCATTGCAAAATATAGGAAGGAATGAGATTATTTAATGCTTTATACACAATTAGAATTATTTTAAAGTCAGTTCTCAATAACATGGGTAATCAATATAACACTTGTAAAACTGGTGACTGTGCTCAGATTTTCTTTTTTTGGTTAAGATTCTGGCTGCTGCATTCTGCATGAATTACAACTGATTGATGTCTTTTTTAGATAGTCCTGTTAGGAGTGCATTACAGTAACCTAGTCCAGTGTTTCTCGTCTTATCTGATTGCGGGTAATTTGGACAAAACATATAATTCAGAGGCCCACTAGCCCCTTTCATAACTCAAAAAATATGCTATATTTTACCGCTAGTGGTGAGCCTACAAATGTAAAATATTAAAGTGTGTAATGTAAAATTGTGGGGATCACATTTATTGGTATCTCTGAACTGATTCCAAATAAAAATGAAGTTGAATGAAAATTGTAAAATGGGATATACTGTGAATAATACCAAGAACTGATACAGTATAATAGTAAAGTATATAAATATTTATTCAATATGATTTGTTCCAAAAAAATGTTATTCTGTTTGATAAAAAAATGCAAAAATACCATAACAAGATCACATTAGATTTTGAAACTATTCAACAAAATACATCAATGAAAGGTTGGACTGGTCTTGGAAAGCAGAAGAACTATATAAGAAAGGGCAGAGCAGGCTCTTCCTCCTTAGGAGACTGTGTTACTTTAATGTGGGCAATGACATCCTTCACATCTGCAAACCTGTGATGGCCAGTGCAGTTTTCTATGCTGTGGTGTGCTGTGCTGGTAACATCACTTCAAGGGAAGCCCACTGAATCAACAAGCAAATTAAAAGGGCAGAATCAGTTATGAGACACACTCTATACACCCTGGAGGTAGTAACAAATGTTAGAAATAAAACGAAACTGAGTGCCATCATGAACACTTCTATCTATCTAACTATCTATGAAGACCTTTGAGAGACTGGTCATGGACTATATGAGTCCTCTTATGGTGGACCATCTGGACCCACTGCAGTTTGCTTATCAAAGATTGGATTGGATGCAATTGACTATCTATCTGGACATAGCTGGCAGCACTGTGAGGATTATGTGTTTTGGTTCCTCAATTGACTTCCATACCAACCACCCTTGTTGAGGGATAAGCTCAGAAATATGCAGCTGGATAAGCCAATGGTATCATGTATCTGTCAGACAGACTGCAGTTCATGAGACTTTCTAATGTGGAGGTGAGCAACACTGCAGCACCACAAAGAACAGTCCTGTCTGCTTTTCTCTTCACTCTGTACACCTCAGACTAGAAATATAACACCAGGTCATGTCACTTGCAGAAATTCTCAGATAATTCCACAAAGATGGGGTGAGGAAAAGCACATGAGTCAGGTGGAAAACTTTGTTTCTTGGTGCAAAGAGAATTGTCTGCAGCTTAACATCAGCAAAACCAAGGAACTGCATATTGATATTTGCTACATCAAAGAGTCTCTATGTCCAGTCAGCATTCAAGGAGTGGATGTAGAGGTGGTCCACTCCTACAAGTACTGAACTTGGTGGTCAACATATAATGGCAGGTTAGACTGGTCTTCTTAAAACAGAGGAACTATATAAGAAGGGGCACAGCAGGCTCTTCTTTCTTAGGAGGCTGTGTTTCTTTAAAGTGGGAAGTGACATCCTTCATATTTCCTACAACTGTGTGATAGCCAATGTGATTTTTGATGCTGTGGTGTGCTGGGCTGGTAACATCACTTCAAGAGAGGCCCACCGAATCAACAAGCTAGATATAAGGGCAAGCTCAGTTATGGGATGCATGCTAGACCACCTGGAGGTAGTAGGAAAGGAGAGAATAAAAACAAAACTGAGTGCCATTATGAACAATGCTGTATATCCTCTCTCTGACACAATAACACTGAGGACTTTCAGCCAACAAATACTGTGGGTAAATGCTACAGGGGATCCTTTACACCAATTGTAATACATCTGTATAATGCCTCACTATGACTGTGACTGCCAAGTCAGAAGTTTTCTTTTTTCTTCCATTTTAAATTTTTCTTCATTTTAGTCATTCTGGTGTGTGTTCAGACCATAGTGTGTGTGTGTGTATACACATTTATTTATCTATCTATTTATATATTTATTTATGAGCTTCTGTAAAAAGCTAAATAAATTTCTATCTATCTATCTATCTATCTATCTATCTATCTATCTATCTATCTATCTAAAGAATTTCAATTATTGTTTTCTGCCTCTTTTTTTTTACTGTTGTGCTTTCAACATGCAGTTTTCAGTATCATTTGTTGCTATGATGCTGATTGTTCTTAAATGCGGGGCTATGTGTACATGGGGCGTGGTCATGTATGTGAGGGCGTGGCTTTATACTTGGAGTCATGAATAATCATGAATAATCCACTGCATCCACTTAACAGTGTCATCTCCAGACAGAGGAGCAGCTTCAGTGACAGACTTTTGTCACCGTCCTGCTCCACTGACAGACTGAGGAGATCGTTCCTCCCCCACACTATGCGACTCTTCAATTCCACCCGGGGGAGTAAATGCTAACATTAATTTTATTTAAATTTTTTTTCATTTTAATTACTATTTAATTTAATATTGTTTCTTTGTATCAGTATACTGCTGCAGGATTATGTGAATTTCCCCTTGGGATTAATAAAGTATCTATCTATCTATCTATTTATGGCAGCCATCTTTGTAAGGCCAAGCTGCCTTGAACTTTTTGAACATTTTCTTTCCTGCTTTGTACTATTTTGTTTCTTGCCTTTTTTTTTTGTTCATGATGTTAAAAGTTTTCTTTGGCCCTTTGGTTTTGGTCACTGATTTTTATTACATTAACCTTTACCTGCTGCATTTGACAATTTTCTTTGTTCATCTTTTAAGAAAAAAGATCACTGCAACTTTAGTTTCTCTGCAGATTCATGCACAGTAAGGAGTGATCCTGATGGATACAGCATGAGTTATGATGGCAGATTATTATTATGTGAATGAGAAGTGGCACTAAAAGGCAGCGTTTGTACTTTTTTTTTTTTGTGTTTACTGCTTAGGCACCCTATTCATTTTCCCCTTTCTCTCTCAGCAGTACATCTTAAAGTTTTCAGAGATAATTTTAAAACCTATACACTCACTTGGCACAGCTAAGAGGAAACACATGTGTCAGACTATGCCAGAGGTGATAAAATGATTTGTTGGGAGCAGTTCGGTGCTTGGCACTGCCGAAGAACTTTCATTCAAGATAGCATATAGACATAACACTAAGCTCTCACATTTTATTTTTATTACACCTCGAATCTGTCTATGCAGTGTGAAATATAAGAGAGATGACAGATTATTCTCTTTCAATATAATCTCTCAGTAAGAAAAAAAAAACAAACAATGGAAACAATGGAATTTACATTACAAAGTGTTTTTAAAAGTTCTGTTTGTAGACCTGGCTACTCAGCCGGCTGATATTCTGATTTCTAGTGCTTTGGCTGCCAGCTCACAGGAAGTAAAGGAAAACTGCACAATTTATTTTAAGACTTTTTTATGTGTACGTTATGTGTTGTAAAAGGAGGGATGGAAACAAAATAAGTAATTTATATGGCCGATAATACAAGTAAATCCCCTCTGGGGCCAATAAAATACTTTTCCAGTTATCACAGTAGCCTCAATAACAATATTATGGATATTTTCATTTATTAATCTTAGGCCACTACAGGAGGCATACTGTAGAATAAATACTTTATTTTATTTAAGAATACTGTATGTTGCAGCAACTGTGAAACTTGAAAAGAGTACAGAAGTTTCAAAGGATCGCAAAGGTGTCATCTACCACACAATGATTTCTATTCTTTTGAAATCTTTCCAGTTTTCATACAGTAGATTAGCTCAGATTGGTACTAATTGTGTTTTGGCTTATTTATGTAAAAGACTTGCATTATAAAAAGTAATACACTGTATGCATTTATTTTCTTTAAAATATGGTGTAAAGATATCAAAAGTAAAGTAATATACTGTTATGAAACATATGGAACTTGCTATTTGGGTTTATATTTTACTAGCCGAAGCCCGCTGTAGCATACGGCGGTGTAAGAATAGGAACGGAAAACGGTGAGAAAGGAATTCAGTATAACAAAGGCTTAGGAAACCACCGTCGCAGTATAACGAAAATAGCAAGGAGCGAAACCAATGCCAATGGTCGAGAGAGTACCTTCCTGTAGCAGGCTGCGGAAAACATAGACATATATAGATAGACGCCACATTCACTGTGTTGCCCAGTCGACACGATAAGTCAGCGTGTCCGCCCTATTGCGAGTGGTAAAAGTGCCATTTAAACTAATAAAGGTAGACGTGGAAAATGGGTTTTCTGATGAAAAAACAATAACATTCAGTATCATTTACATACAACAGATTTTGGCGAATCGTTTACATGCAATTATTTATATCCATTTATACATTGATAATGGCAATGTACTCTGGACCCCCTGGAGGCAGTAGGAAAGAAAAGAATAAAAGCAAAACTGAGTGTCATTATGAACAATGCTGTACATCCTCTCTCTGACACACAAACAGTGAGGATTTCCAGACAGTTATTATTATTCAGCAGAATTGTGTCAAAAAAATGCTATGAGGGCTCCTTTATACCAACAGCAATACACCTGTATAAAGCCTCACTGTGACAGCCAAGTGAGAACTTTTCTTTCTTTTTAAATTTAGTTTTTTAGTCATTCTGGTGTGTTCAAACTGTAGTGTGTGTACATACATTTAATAATGCACTTAATTATTTAAAGAGCTTCTGTAAAAAAACAAATTTCCTCCTTGGGACAAATAAAATTCTATCTATCTATCTGTCTGTCTGTCTAACTGAGTTTTCTTCTATGAGCCTATGTTTTTGCTTAATTCCCCTGAACACCTAATAGGGTTAGTGGATGCCTTGTTTTTTTCAGTGACAGTCCCATTTTTAAGCATTGTATTCCATAATTTAACAAAACGTCTCTTTTTTAATTGGTTGCTCATTTAAGAAATGCTCACAAACCACTAAGTCCCCTGCCCCCTGCTTTTTGATTTTGTATACATTTTTAAAATTGAGCACATAATCCAAGTGGGGGCCGTCTTCAGACCACTCTTCTCATTAATTTACGTCTTCTACATTCACTGAATGAAGGAGTTGTGTCTCTTTTTATAACTATGTAAATCTAGTTGGGCTACAATGTGTACAAACTGAGTTCCATGTAGCACATAGTGGCCATCGTCTCTATGGAATTAGCGTATGTGAATTTATAAAAAAATCAAAAATGGCACATTTTTATATTTGGGCTGATTACAAAAGTGCGTTTTACTATTAAACCTAGGAAGTCTGCAAAGCTTCTGATCAACAGCCTTGTTTGTTTTGTTATGCCTGTGCATTGCCTCCTATTCCTTATTTCAAAAGAAAGATTTAGCTGAAGGGCATAAATGGACGGCATTGAAGTTTACTGCCACACAGAGATATGCAGCTTGGATAAATTCAATCAGAACACAAAACAGCAAAATCTTAGTCAGTAATTGGCCATTGTTAAAACCGGGAAAGAAATAAAAATAAAACATCAAAGTTCAAACAAAAGTCAAAGTCAAAAAACATTCCCTAGAGTACTGTTTTCATAAAGTGTTTTTGAATCAATCATTTTGAAATGATGTAAACATCACAAAAGTTTGTTATAGTACAATCCAAAATCCAGGAATGCATTGCCATCTTAAATAGGGTCCAGAAGATGATGTCATGACACTCAAGTTCCTGTTGTCATCTGTTAGTAGTGGAGATGTGTTCCTGTGAACAAAATGACTGCCAGGCCTGAGACTATCACAAAATGTTAGCGCTCATGAAAGACAAAATGGTGGTGAAAAAATTACAAACAAAATAGAAAGTAAAAACTAGAATAATAATAATAATAATAATGTATTAAGAACAGATGCAAAAATGAAAACTACATGTTCCAAAACTGCCAGATTATTACACAAAGCTGTAATTCTGACATCAAAGGGTTGCCCTGTTATATTTGAGGGTTATGTATAGACTGACATTCCAGGCCATTATCTAAAAAAGTCCAAAACTCAGGTAACGAGAGTGATATACGAGCCAAGGCAAACAAATGAAACAGTATGATCATCAGAATAGTGTCATTTTCAAAAAGCTCAAAAATGAGAGGGTCATGATCTGAACTATGTTTGACATTTTTAGCCTTTTCATTGACCGGGGGTTGTCTTGCTTCTCTTATAGTCCAGAAGTACTAGGAGGTCGTGAGGACGGGAGCCCCAAAGTACTTCTGGGCTGATTAAAGAACTTTAATTCTCTGTCTGACCTGGAAGTGCTGACAAGTCACGTGGGCAGAAGAGCAGAAACACCTCATTGACCTGTAAAAGTAAGATAGTTTTTTTTTAATTTAGGATGTTTTTGAAGACATTATTTTTGAAATATGTCTGCCTGTAATATCATTTTGCTCTTATTATGGGCACTTCCACTATTTGCTGTTTGTGATTCAAGGTAGCCAGGGGGTACTAGACAGGATGACCAGGAGTGAGCAACACATGACATCTTTAACATACTGTAAATGTATAAAGGTCAGTGTCGCATACTTCCAGACTGTCCAAGTTTGTGGATACACCAAAGCAAAAAACCACACCGTGCATTATTATTGATAATGATATTTCTGGTTACTAATTATTTTCTATTATTTGTCTTTGATTTATGTCTTACATTTTGGCTTAGGTCCATGTGAAATATTCTGGCTACTGACACTTTTACTACTATTGAGAATTAATTTTATTTTAATTTTTCATGGCATCTATTCAGTGCTTTTTACTGCTTTATGTATATAGTTCAAACTTTTGGATTATGGGGATTCTGTTTGACTGGTCTATATTTTATATTCAAGCTTTAATTAAGTGGCAAAATAATTGTGTTTCTGACGCCATTTTATTTTTCCGTGGATGCTACCGTTTTGTTTTCATCAGTCTCACTCAAGTTCCTGTTACCAGAGGTTTTGTTCTGTCGGGATATTGGAAAATAAACTTTAAAAAAAAGAAAACAAAAAACAATGTATATAGTGAAAAAAAACCAAAGCCGTGGTTGAGAGAACAAGAAGGTCAAAACAGAAAGCAGAGAATAAAGATTGAAGAGAGAAAGATTAACTTTGAATTCTTTACATTTTGCACTCATAGCCGTTCTTTTATCCCGTCATATAGATTGCTCTTTGGTCCTGACTTCAGAGGCCACACCCATAGCAACGCCTCAAGCGGGCCTAACAACGGAATTAAACACTGGTGATCTTTAAAGACCCAAAATCATACCAAAAAATGACACTACTTGAGGGGTCACTTAGCTTGAGAGTGTTAAAGGTCGTCTGCATTTGAGTTTGTGGATAACAACTTATAAAGCCTTTCCTTGGGATTTCTTTAATATTTTTGAGTAACAAACTTTTCCTTACATATTTTTCAGTTCTCTTATTTTGGGCTAAATAAAAGAGCGGTTTGATTTCTCGGTTTTGACCCTTGTTTTGAAATTCTATCTCCCCAAATTGAGGTGGTAGAGTGACGTATCTCAGTCTATGATTTTGTCCCACATCCTGCCTTTGCTTATTTGAATCCTGCCCTCCCAATTATGAGCTTACCATTTTATTGCATTTACAATCCATCTTCTGATTCCATCTTACATTAAACTGCTCCGGCTCCCTGTGCAGTTAGTACAGAGGGTCTTTCGCTGATCACGCTATGCCAGTTGGATACATATAAACGGTTTTGCAGCATAGGTACAAGTGTTCCTCTGCATTCACATAAACCACATTGAGTTATTCAAATTAAACAACAGCAAATGTAATTTTTATTTTATTTTGTTTTGCTCTGTTACACCATGAGTATTGCACTGTAAAATAAATCACTTCATGGCAGTTGCAAACTTGTTGGAATTTTACTGCCTCTGAATGGGTTTTCACATGATTTATAACATTTTTTTTGTGTTTGTTTCCTACACCTTTTGAAGATTGTGTTCAGAACATCTTTGAGGTTTATGAGGGAAGCTACAATTATGCTTTATATGCTGGCAGCAGCAGACTTGTATTTTTGCCAACCGGCCAGCTTTGTTTCTGCTCGGCCCCTATGGGAGACTGGCAGCCTGTTTGAGAGGAGCCTTTCTGTAGCCGTCTGACCTTTGTGGACACCAACTGCTAGTGTAGACAACGTGCCTATTCAAGCAATGGCACTGACAATGCCTTGAGTTTTTGATTTTAATCTTGATTTGCTTGCAATTTCAATTTATATAAGATGCCATTATTTGTAGCTGGAATTTCTGGCTCCCAGTCTCCAGATACTGACTGGACATTTCCTCAAAAGTAATTTTGGTTATTAACCACGTACTCTAATCTTGTCCACTGTTTTTTGAGTGCTTATGAAATTAACTGATCATAATCAGAAATATATCAGTCAGGTTAAGAATTAGGCTTTCTATCCATGCACAACTTGATTTTGATAGTGTAGTTATTATGCCCATAACAGTCTTAAATTACTTCCCTTACAGTTGAAATATAATTTTAGTTAGATTTAAAATATTTCAGTACTTACATGAATTAAACATTTCTCATTTGGAACTTACCCCCAGTAAATCAATAAATTATCAAAGAAAAAAAATGAATCCTCTAGCGCTGCTGACATTACAACTGTAGAGTGATTGTGCTAATTGCGGACTGGTAAGCTACACTTGCGTGGTATGATAAGCTGGAAGAGGTGGCAAAACTATCAGCTGCTATACCATACTAGTTATTTGTACTTCTAAACTTCCAGAACAATTGCAAATTTAGAGCTGCTCTGGGCATGTCCCACTGGGAGAAGACCCCACAGAAGACCCAGGAAATACCAGAGGTATCTATGAAGTTCCTTGAGCATGGGAAAGGCGCTATTTACATAAAATTTATTATTATTATTATATCTCTTGGCTGGCTTGGGAACACCTGGGAATTGCATAGAAATTGTAAGTATTAGAAATCAGCTTATTCATTAATCAAAATGATGTAATTAAATTGAAAGTAATGAAAACTGACCTTCACTTTGGCTTACTGTTCGAAGGAGTGACATGAAGTATTTTGTAGCTTCAATGAATGAATTAGTAACACCTTCTATCAAGTGCATCAAAAAGCCAAAATGGTTCCTTATTAATGAGTGGGTGTGTGCCTGTGAGTGTGACCTGTGGTGGCCTGGCACTCCGACAATGGGGGATCCAAAGCCTTTTATCTGATTCTGCTGGGATAACTTCCAGCATCTATGACCCTAAACTAGTGAAAAGATAACAAATATAACAAACAAACAACAACAATAATAATAATAATAATAATAATAATAGATTTGTTGCATATATAAAACATGGGTACTTCTTGCCCATGATAATTTATTAGGAAATCTCTTATTTTATAACACCTTTAATTGTTAACATGTTTAAAATCACACAACAGTCCTTGAACCACTGATTACATCGAACAATAGTTTTGCTTCTTGAAACCTTCTAGGTGAGTTTCATGAACTTTTGCCTCCTGATCACAAAAATCACCTTTAGATTGTTCTCTCATATACCATTTTATTGTAATAGTCCATTTTCCTGATTTCCACTCAAATTATTAATATGCATATACAATATATTTTCTCCACAAAAAGTGGATTGCTCTCTCTCCTGGCAAGAAGGGAACAACTGGCCTTAGTGGAGGCGTTCAAGTAACTTGCAATCTTGTTCACAAGTGAAGGAAAAAGGAAACATGACATTGACAGGTCAAGGAGTGGTTATTCTGTGGGGACTGTATTGGCCTGTGGTGGTTGAAGCAGGGGCAAAGTGTAAAGACCAAATTCTCAGTTTACCATTGATTACCATGCCTGACCTCACTTATGGTCATGAGCTCTGGGTAATGACTAAAAGAATAAAATTGAAAGTACAGACAGTAGAAATGAGGATTCTTTGCAGGGTGACTGGAGTGACACTCCGTGATAGCGTGAGAAGCTCATCTATTTAGGAGAACCTCAGTATACAGTCACTGCTCCACTGGATCAAGAGGAGTCATTTGAGGAGGTTTAGGCATGTCATAAGGATGCCACCCAAAGAGCTGCTCTAGGCACCACCTACTGGGCGGATCCCACTAGAGCTACTCTGGGCATGTTCTACTGGATGGATACCCCCACTGCAGAATCAGGATCTGCTGGAGGGATTATATCTCTTGGCCGGCTTAGGGAATGACTGGAAATTGCTTAAGACGAGTTGGAATCTGTAACTGGGGATAGGGAGGTCTGGGATGACCTGCTTGGACTGCTGCTATGGCAGCCCTCACCAAGAAAAGCACCTTCATAAACTGAGATGATATATACAATGCAACCACTAGAACTAGAAGATCTGCGATGGTCACTGGCACTTGTAAGAGACGGCCAGCAGCTCAACCCGACACCCCTGAGATGAAAGGACGGGGAAGACAGCTTTTGTAGGATGCTGCCTTCCCCAATATACTAGATGGCAGCTCCCCTGGAGTATAGCGGTGCCCTGGATTTCCACAGGGATTTCACTATCTCAGCCCTGTTGGGTGTCGTGGGTGCTGCCAGGGGATGCTGTGGAAGGACCGGGGGTTGTCTTGCTTCCCTTATAGTCCAGAAGTACTGGGAAGTCATTAGGACAGGAGCCCCGAAGTACTTTCGGGCTGATTAAAGAACTTTAATTCTCTGTCTGACCTGGAAGTGCTGACAAGTCACGTGGGCAGAAGAGCAGAAGCACCTCCAGGTCAAGGACTATTTAAAGGACTGCTGGAGACCCAGCAGGCGAGCCAAAGTCCAGTGAAGATGGATGAAGCTTGCTGGGCGATTTGGAGGAGACGAGAATTGTATTTATTATTGAGAATTGTGAATTACTTGCTTGTTTGGTGTGGCTGTGGTGCTTGGAGGCACTGTTTATAGAAGAAGAAAGACTTAAAGATCTTCTTAGTGCTTTTACCCTGTGTCCTGTGCATCTGTCTGTTGGGTTCAAAGGGCCAACAGTGCCACCTAGCGTTCACACACTGCATACTGGGAATGTAGCTCATATATTCCAAATACTGTTATTTTGTTTGTGAACTGGGATAACCATGCTAAAGAGCCTCATTAGTTCAAGACGAACTGGCAGCTTCCAAGAGAGAAAAGTGGGGCACACAATCAAGAAAGATACTTCTGCCTCTTCTTCATAATAAACTTGGGATTGATGAAATATTTTGTGAAAGTGATATGTGAGATAGATGTTTCCACAAATAAGCAATGACAAGAATAAGGAAGACACTTTTATTGGTCTACAAATTAGAAACATCATCAATGACAAGCAGTTCAAAGATCTCCTAGTGTGGCCAGAGGAAAACACATGGAATGCATCCAAGGATGTTGTTGAGAATTTTATTGGCAACTAGAGAGCACCAAACTACATCCAGCTGGTTTACAACAACATACTTCAAACATGAAGGACAAAAGGTAGCTAAAGATGAATTGTCTGCATTCACACTTGGACTTCATTGCTGCTAACCTTTGTGCGGTCAGAGATGAAGATGACTAAAAGTTTTACCAGGACATTGCAACAATGGACAAGTGGAATCAGGGTCTAGAGGAATTCATCGATGCTGGCTGGCTGTTGTTGGGCACTGAAACAATGTACATTAGATGATAAGTCTAATTGAAAATAAACTAATGCAATATTGTCAGCGTCAATTAATGATTAAACAAGCTAAATGCAATAAAACTTCATTTCATGTTTCTCCAAATGTCTATGTGATATAATCAAACTGATGTTCAGCCTAAAGCTGTCTATCAGAAGCATCTAAAACTGTTCAGGAAGTAAAAATTCTGTAGTGCAGTGTTACATATGCAGTATTCTGTTTCCACTTTGCACTCTTACAAAAATGATCTTTTTGACGTGTATATCCATGACCATCGAGAACTGTCTTCAATTTGGAAGAGAGGCAGAAATCTCCATGCTTGTTTTTAATCATGTATCAGGAGGATCATCAGAAAAGCAGAGTTTGTTACAGTAAAATCGGTGATTGGTGACCAAAGTCCACATAGTAGTGGAGTCCACTCAACTAAACTTTGTCACACACATGCGATTAGGGGACAGTCAGCAGGCTCTATCATGCGTGAAACTACAAGAAATGGGGATCTGGACCATGGTATTAATACTCTTCTCTCCTTTTCATCTACAGAAAGACAGCTGAACAAAAAGCCTCTACCTCAACGAATGTTCCGGCCCATGGAATCACCTCACTTCTGGTCCCATCCTGAGGACTTCAGTTTCGTCCCTCCACTTCTGCCGTCATCTTTATCACATCCGTTATTTTGATTTGTCACTCTATAAAAGCTTCCTGACCCCAGTGTTTTTTGTCAAATGTATTAAACTTTTTGTTGTGGTTTTGACTTTGTTGCTAACAACTGGAACCTGCAACCAGTATACAGGGCGCCCTCAAACCCTTAATCTGTTTAATTTGCTTTATTAATCACAACTTGTTAATCAAAGTCAAAAACCTTATTGATAAAACTAAATAGGTTATGCTTAAAGAATGATTCTCTAGCACATTCTTCCCATCTTATGGTATTGAACATTCTCAATACCATAAGACGATCCAACATAATACAAAGTGTTTATTATATACCTAGTCACTTGTAGAGTCATAATGATCAGAACATCACAAAAATGCAGCACACATAAAAACAAACAAACAAGATGGTGTTTATTGTGTGTCACCATCATAAAGGTAAAAAAATCTGAATAACAATAAAAATGTGAGGTACCAAATGTACTTACGTGGTCCTGACATTTATTGATTGGTAAAATGTAGAAGCTATAACATTTTTTAGAGACTTGAAACCTGGGAATTCAGAAAAAAACGGTTTTAATTAAAAGAAACGGGCATATGCTATTGCTTAGTGAAAAATTATTTCTATCACATCCTGGGAGGAAATCAGCTTGTTTCAGAATAGCTTGTCATCTTGTGTTGCCAGGAGGCCCATTCTAAAGGGAAGCTGTTATTTTTCAGTGCAAGTTGAAGACAGCAAATTTAAAGGTAATTCTATGGGGATATAAAAGACTTTCTGTCTTAAAATAACTGCCATTTAATTTTGCTCTTAAAACGTTAAACCAGATAAAAAGGCTATCAATATTAATTGTTTTCCTGCTTCAAACTATTGAAATGCCATTATATTTTTTTAACTATAATTACATCTAATATTGCAATTGTTAGTCTTTCTGGGCACATGATTGGCTTGCTCTCTGTGGGAGCATTAGGTTGTGGCAGAAAAGCTAATGTTGCTGCTTTTCCTCAGATAATGAACCTACGGCCATTGTTTCAGATTTCAGCCAGAAAGTCTCCGGCATTGGTAAAGAATGAGGCTAAGATGTCAAATAAATGATGCGCTGGGCTTACCAATGAGAAACTAGGGAGAAAGAGCCTTCTAGAAAAAAGGGTCAATTAGTCTTTTATTCCAAGAGGATTTAAAACTGGCTCAGCAGCAGAAGTTTAAACATACATCTCTAAGTCCTGAAAGGAAATAAATGTGACACTTAGTGATGCAGTGTGCTTCATGTTTAGTTAAATGTGAATATATCAAAATTAAAGTAGAACACTGGAATTAGGAGGAAAAATCTTTGCTTCTTCATATATATTGGAAGAGTGATATTCACTACACCAGACAACTGTACTCAAGCAAGCAGGCTCCAAATGTGCACCCAGGGAGTGTGGCTGTGCCTTAGGTGCTACGCTTAAATAGACAGAATGATATGAAAGGCATGATAAGCTCACTGGACACAAAAGCTAATCAGCCCTGGCTAAATCTTATCAAATAAAGTGAAATTCTTCCTTATGATCAAAGAACAGCTAAAATTCTGTCATGCATGGGCAGCACAAGTTTGTGGAGGTGGGCAACATCAATTTTTATACATTCTTAGACCAAATATCAAAGTGTAATATGATTGGTCACATGGCTTGCCAGTTCTAAATAGTCCCACAGACTTTCTATAGAATTTAGGTCTGTACATTTTATGGACCAGTTGAGATGCGAGAATACTTTAGAATGATCTCCGTGCCAATCACACACAGTATGATGTGACATGCGACATGGCTACTCTGTAGATGAAACACACAAGATAACACATGGTCATCCAGAAGACTAATGTAGCTCTTCTGGTTAAAGTGCATCATCACCTCAACCTAAGCACCCATTTCCTCATAACTGAAACACCATCTACTGCTTGAACAGCACCTTGTGCACAGAACTTATGGAAGGCTTCATGCAGATTATGATTTACCCATTGTCTCGCATAATTTGAGTACAAGCAAAAATGCGACTCATCAGACTAGATAATACACTTCCAAGCATCAGCAGTCCAGTGTTCATGGCTCTGCTCCCTACTGTAACCATGCAGCTTTGGGAATAGCAGTTAGAAAGGGTACTTTGTATGCAGAAATTCTTACATGGTGACAAATTGGTCTGCTGTCATAATGCGTGACACATGGCGATGGTCCCTATCTATTGACTGAAGTTCAGGAAATGATTAGTGGTTAACTATGATGTACACCACTGCTGGAAGACCCTTTGGAAAGAACACTTTGACACACCCCGAAAGTCTACAATTTCCTTTACATTATGCTCTTTGGCAATGCTGAACCCAATAACCACTTTTTGCCAATTATTCGCATTCATAATGCCACCCATTTTTCATGGAGAAATCCAAACTTACATGGCACATCGCTTCTCCTCATCACTCTAGAAACCCCACTGTACTTGACACAGCTATTTGTAACACATTATGCATACTGGGGTTGCCCTCTGTTGATGTCTAAGTTATGGGTCACTTCTTATATGAGGGGTGACTAGTTGTCCAGTGAGCATATAAAAGAGATAGACAGATAAAGGCACTATATAATAGATAGATAGATAGATAGATAGATAGATAGATAGATAGATAGATAGATAGATAGATAGATAGATAGATAGATAGATAGATAGATAGATAGATAGATAATTATAATTTACTTATTTCAAATGAGAACCAAAAGAAGGACACACACCTGACAATAAACTTGATTTCATGGGGGTCTTTCCTGGCCTACTGAGATTGCATATAGGAATTGGAAGTACAAATTCTTCTGGTAAGGAAATGTAAAATGAGGAAAGTAGCCAGGAAGGATACTTCATCTTCAGCCGCCCATACTGAAGGACATCCTCTTTGACCTGCAATGCATACTTTGGTAATAGATTTCTGTCCTGTTAACTACCGAACATGCAACTGCAGATCCTAGAAACACCAAGAACTGAGGGCAATATTTATGAGGAACATATCTCTAAAAACTGGATAGATACAAGACTGCGAACATAAGAAATCTGACAAATGAGAGGAGACCATTCACTTCAACAAGCCTGTTTATTTAGCTAATAGCTAAAATACCCCAATATGTCATCCTGATTCTTCTTAAAGGTTGTCAAGGTTTCTGCTTCAACTCCATATCTCAGTAGTTTGTTCCAGAGTGCCACAACTCTTCCCGTAAAGAAATGATGTGTGTCTTCAGTTTTAAATGCACTTCCCCTTAATTTCCACTGATGTCAAGTAAGTAATTCACTCTTAAGCCAAAAGAATGTTGCTGGATGTATTCTATCAATGCCTTTCAGGATTTCTAATACCTGGATTAGGTCCCCTCACAGTCTCCTCTGCTTGTGACTAAACAGGTTTAATTCTCTGAGTCTGTCATAGTAGAACATGTCCTTAAGTCCTGGGATGCACTTGGTTGCTCTCCTCTGCACAGCTTCAAGTTCTATTATGTCTTTCTTGTACCATGATGATCGAAACTGTACACAATACTCCAGATGTGCTCTTACTAGTGCATTATATAGTTTGAACATAACATCCCTTGACTTAAATTTAACAGTATTTATGATATAACCTAACATTTAATTTGCCTTTTAGATTGCTTCTTGATTATGTTGCATCAACATATACCCCCAAATCCTTTTTAGAAGTTGATTTCTGTATGACAGTGTCTCCCATCTTGTATTTATAGTGGATGTTCCTTTTGCCCATGTGCAGCACTTTGTATTTTTCTACATTAAACTGCATTTCCTAGCTGGTTGCCCAGTTTTGAAGGTTGTCCAAGTAATTTTGAATTCATTTTGTTATCACCTCAGTGTTTGCCATTCCTCCAATTTTAGCGTCTCCTGTGAATTTTTCAAGTTTACTAACTAACAGAATCAAAGTCATCAATATAAATCAGAAAAAGCAATGCTTCAAGGATAGACCCCTTAGGGACTCCACTTATGACCTTGCTCCATGTGAAGCATTCTCCTCTTATTTGTACTCTTTGCTTCTTTTATGGTGTATAAAATCTACTAATTATTCTATATATTTTTATTATATTTTGCTCAAACCCAACAAGATGAATTCAGATGCAGGATACTTGTATAGGCATTATAATAAAAAAGGCATATCCTCTTCCCTTACACCTCACTTTTATAACAGTTGTTCACAGCATAGTGCTAAATTGGTTTTACAGCCTGGGAGAGGAAGACTTGCCGATACCTCAGGATATTGATTACTTTATGGATGGACATCTGGGACAACAATTTGGTTTACAGCCTGAGAAAGGAAGACCAGCCGATACCTAAAGCAACAACAAAAACCATTATTATTTGGGGAGCAAAATTCATCCATCATATTGACAGCCAGCCAATCAGATGCATGCAACAATCAACTAATGTGAAACCACGGCATGAAATTTATAATAAATATGTCTCCTTTGAAAGCAACATCAGAAGAGAAACAGCGACGACAGAAGAGCAACATCAGAAAAGAAAACAAAGACACATGTGAGCAGTTTTCATCTGATTGTCAGTTAACAGCATTTTCATGAACATCAATTGCTAAATCAAACACCGCCCTGGGCCTGGTCTTATTTTCTATTACTTATTATTGTTCTTTAATAAATATTAACTTGTTTTCATCTTTCTATGCTTTGTCTTAATGTCTAGAGTGATTGAAGTAATAAGGTAGATTTCTTTGAGCACCTGGTGCAGTCGGAGGTTTACCATTACCTCTGTGCTGCGAGGTTTATTAAGGCTGCAGGTGAGAGCTCCACAAAAAACTTTCAAACAGTACATAAAGTAAGGCATTCTTGGCTGATAAATGGCTTATAGTCAAGGATGCTGAGCCTTTGTATGTTTGAATATTTTCTTGGAGACCAAAATTAATATTTAGGTCTGAGATATATTTAAAACATCGTATGTTGTTCATGCAGATAATAAGTAAGTCTCATGAAGTGCTAGGAAAGTGACAAGTTGTGTTATTCATAAGGCACTTGTGTGGTTTTAAGTGCTAGTGATTAACCAGCTGTTTGTTTGTCATTCATAGGACACTGTCATGGCTAGGGTCTGAGTGTATGCGTATATCTATGTATGTGTTTTACTGTTTAGGGTGCGGGAGTAGACCAATCCAATCACGAACTTGACAAGTGTAAGGGGTAAACAGACAATAACACAGCTTCCCATCGGTTAACTTTTTTAGATCCATTTTTGTCAGTTACTTCTAATGCCTACTTCTTCCAGTTTCAGAATTATCCTTTGGCGTGGGACTGTATCAAAGGTGTTTTGAAAGTCTAAGTAAATTATGCTGTATGCTTTGGTTTTGTCAATTATTTGGTTGCTTTTTCAAAAAAAATCTAACAGATTTGTTTGGCAGGGCATTCCTCTCATAAACCCATGCTGGCTGCTACTTAGAATATTATTTTTGCTTAGGTAATTTTTAAATTTATTTCTTATTATAGTTTCCAGAATTTTGCATTGCACAGAACTAAAAATAACTGACCTATAATTACTAGGATCCATCTTGTCTTCCTTCTTGGAGATTGCAGTCACATTTGAAACTTTCCAATCCTCAGGTACTTCTACTGTGAATTTACTTGATGTTTCTTTTGCATCTTTGCTGAAGAAGAAGAGAGTTTTCCTGTGTACTCCTCTTGTTTTCAGATATGTAGACATTTTTCATAATGCCAGTGAAAATGTGTAAAACCCATTTAGTTCCAAGCACACACCAGGGCTGTCCCTGAAACTGCCCATCCATTCCCTAGTATAAATCTATTAGACACTGACCTTTGTCAGGCTTATTAAAGGCTTTCAGTAAGTTGTCTGTAAAAGATTTTTTAAATATGGCTGAAAGGAACCATCAAAGTAACCTTTTTTTAAATGTATGCATTGTTATTTAAAAATCACTGTTTTCATCTTTGTGAAAGGTGGTGGTGGTGCAAGAAACAATAACATTAATGCCTCTGTGACCCATTTGAATTCTTTTTCCTGACACTTTCATCTCTCTGAGTCAAGTTCTCACTCATTCCACTTATTTTATTTTTTCTTTCACTCTTTTCTGTGCCACTCCAATTGGTGTGGTGTCCCTGTCCCTGGTGTACCCAATATATAAAAGTTACTGTGTCGCAGACTGGCTGCAGTAAATGCTAATGCCCTGAATTGCGTGTGGATCATTACAGTCTATTAAAGATAAATTCACGAAGGAGATTAAACCATCTGCTTGCTTCAGCATCTTACTGAAAATCTATTTAGGAACGAGTGGAACATAAAATTCAAGCTACAGAGCAGCACTTTTTTTGAGTCCAGCATGAATACATTAGTCTCAACTACAACCGATCTATGCTACTCATGAACATTTAACTGCTTTATGTACGAATTCTGACGTTTGTTTGGCACTTTTGGGAAATACTTATATGTTTAGGCATATGTGGTTTAGTACTACAACAGCCTTAACTCTTATGGTTGCTTTCTTTTTTCAATAAATTCCTGCTTTGCCTCAGTAAAAGATCTAACTGATTTGCCTAAATTGGAAATGCTAGCTATGACCTACAGTCGATTCAGAAAACAGTGAGACCCTTCATTTTCTGCACATTTGATTGTGTTGTTGATTTAATTTTAAATGGATAACTGTGCCATTCTTGCCCATCAATCCAAATTCAATAACCCATAATGACAACCGGAAAATATGTTTTTAGAAGGGGTTTCAAATTTATTAAAAATAAAAAAACTGTAATCTCTCATTGATATCAGTATGTAGACCCTATTCAGTGGCACTGTAGAGTATAGTGAGGTTTGCTTTAATTAAGTTTGAGATTTGTCAAGAACTTGATTAGGGTCCACCTGTGGCACAATGAATTGATTGGACATCGATTAAAAAAGGTGTATACCTGTGTATATAAAGTCCCACAATTTATAGTGCATGTTAGAACAAAAAAACAAGCCAAGAAGTTCTTTGTAGATCTCTGTGATCAAACTGTGATGAGGCATATATCAGGTGAAAGGGCATCAAATATTTCTAAGGTTTTCACTGTTCACAAGAGCACAGTGGCCTCTAAAATTATAAAATGGAAGAAATTAGAAACCACTAGGATTCTTCCTAGAATTAAACTGAGTAACTTTGCAAATGAGGACCTTGGCCAGAGAAGTGAGCAAGAACTTAATGTACCCTAACAGAGCTTCAGAAGACCTTTGTTCAAATTGAAGAACATGTCTCAATGATGACCATCTCAGCAGCACTTCATCAGTCAGGCATTTATGGTCCAGCAGCTAACTCCAGCTTGGAATTCTCTAATTTGAGGAGACAAAAATCAAACTGTTTAGACAGAATTCCAAACAATATTGCTGCAAAATTGCTGCTTGTCACCATCCTAATACCATCCCTTCAGTGGCAGCATCATGCTATGGGGTGCTTCTCATTACCAGGGTTAGAGAGACGGGTTAGAATTGAAGGAAGGAAGAATGCAGCTAAATACAGAAAGATCCTTGAAGAAAACCTGCTCCAGAGCAAACATGGCCTCACACTGGGGTGATGGTTCACCTTTCGGCATAATAGATAGATAGATAGATAGATAGATAGATAGATAGATAGATAGATAGATAGATAGATAAAGTGAGTCATGACCAAAAGTTTTGAGAATGGCACAAATATTGGTTTTCACAAAGTTTAGTGCTTCAGTGTTTTAAATCTTTTTGTCAGATGTTTCTGTGGTATACCAAAGTATAATTACAAACATTTCATAACTTTCAAATTCTTTTATTGACAATTACATTACGTTTATACAAAGAGTCAATATTTGCAGTGTTGGCCCTTCTTTTTCAAGATCCAGCTGCTCCAGCTGCTTCCCGGCACTCCTCCGCAGACACGCCCTTGTGTGGCGGAAGTGCCGGCTGCGCACCTGGAAGCCATCCGGGTGTCCCCTGTCGTCTTCCCCCAAGCACTTCCAGGGCTGTTCAGGTAGCGGGGCACCGCCTGGCGGCGGCCACGGGCCCCTACAGGGCTGGGCTTCCATGCCCCTTACCCGAGGCCACCAACATAACCAGGGCGGGCACCCCCTCGCGATCTGTAGGAGGTACAAGCCCTCCTCTGGTTCTCCAGGGCGTCCCGGCCGGGTGCCACAATATATATATATATATATATATATATATATATATATATATATATATATATATATATATATTGTGAACGCTGGCCCGGACACACACAGACGGACATCATAAGTTCACCCAACACACTGTTTATTTACAATTATTTACAAGTTTTGCTCACGTGCAACCCCAGTAGTTCCTCTTGCACCGATTCCCCCAAAGTCCAGGGCTCACAGTCCTTGTGCCTTTCCTCTGGCCGCCTCCTGTCCTCTCTCCAGCTCTGCCAACTACCTCCCGACATCCACCAATGACTGGAGGGAGGCGGCCCCTCTTATAGGAACCCGGATGGGCTCCAGCTGCTTCCCGGCAATTGATCTTGGCCACACCCTGTGTGGCAGAAGTGCCGGCTGCACCCGAAGCCGTCCGGTGTCCCCTGTCGTCTTCCCCCTGGCACTTCCTGGTGTGGCGGAAGTGCCGGGCTCCCGGGATAAATAGGCACTGGGGCGCCGCCTGCCGGTGGCCACGGGTCCCTACATGGTTGGGCTTCGAAGCCCTCTACCCGAGGCCCCCAACATAACCAGGACGGATGCCCCCTCGCGGTCTGGAGGAGGCACAAGCCCTCCTCTTGTCCTCCTGGGCGTCCCGGCCGGGCTCCAGCCCCAGCCGGGGACCACAATATATATATATATATATATATATATATATATATAGTATATACAGTACACACATTACAGCCTGATCAAACACTGTAATGACTATAAGAAATAAAAATTAAAAAGTAAGAAAGTTTGTGAGTTGGCGTCACAGTCGCAGTGAGGCATTACACTGGTGTATAATGAAGGAAGGGTGAATGCTGCCAAATATAGAAAGGTACTTGAAGAAAACTGCAGAGCAAACATGACCTCAGACTGGGGTGACGGTTCTCTGGTGTATTTCGTATAAAGATGCCACCAGCAGCATTTCCTAAAACAATTCTGCTGAAAGTCCTCAGAGTTAGTGTCACAGAGAGAGGCTGTACAGCATTGCTAATAATGGCAATCATTTTTGTTTTAATTCTCACCCTTGCTATGACCTCCAGGGGGTCCACAGTCTGCCCCATAACAGAGGCTGCCCTTTTAATTAGCTTGGTAATTTGGCAGGCCTCTCTTGAAGTGATGTTACCAGCCCAGCACACCACAGAATAGAAAATTACACTGACCATCACAGAGTTATAGAAGATGTGAAGGATGTCAGTACTCACAATTAAAGGATCACAGTCTCCTAAGGAAGAAGAGCCTGCTTTTCCCTTTCTTATGTAGTTCCTCTGTGTTACAAGACAAGTCCAAACTGTCATTAATGTGGATCCTGAATTCCTTGTAGGAGTGCCCCACCTCTACATCCACTCCCTTAATACAGAATGGATAGAGTGTAGTGAAATTCCATAATCAATTCTTTGATTTTGCTGATGTTAAGTTACAGACAGTTCTTTTTGCAGCAACAAACAACATTCTCAATCTGACTCCTGTACTCTGTCATGAAATTGACTCAAAGCATACATCCAGGGCAACATTGGAGTGACTTTTGGGAAAGTCATAAAGTCAGAATGTTTTAAGTGTCTGAATTAATTGGCCCACCAAACACACTACTTTTGAAAAGCATTAACATAACAATTTGAAACCATGTAATTTTATTATTCACAAACTATGCATTAATGTTTAAAAGGCTGCAAACCCAATCACATTAAGGTTTGATCTGTGTATACTTAAATAAAAGTTCCAAATTTTCATGAAGTGGGAACTGAATTAATGAACCTATGGCTTTCTCAGCTTCAGGAGACATTTTAAATGTCAGATCTGCCTCTGTTTGCATGGTGATTTCACATTCTCCCTGTGTCTGGGTGGGTTTTGCTTGAAGACTCCAGTTTTCCTCCTACATTCTAAACAAACGTTCATTAATTGAATTGTCGAGTTCAGATTTGCCTAGTGTATGTGAGTGGGCCTTGCCCTGGATGGCCTCTTGATAGAAAACTGAGATTAGAAAATGCAACTTCAAGGAGAAAAATTGGAAAAAAAATACATCATGAAATAAATAAAGTAAATTCTAAGTATTCATGATATGACAGAGGTCCTATTATATAACTTGATGAATACAAAATAGCTGGTATTGTTTTGCTGGAAGGTTAAAGGCACAGAAATTTCATTTTTTACGTAGAGTGTATTCAAATATCAGGAGGCGTGAAAAAAAACTTTCAGATAAAACATTTGTTCGATGTCTTAAATAATTAATGTTAGAAAGACACAAAGTGTAAATGAAAAGTAAAGGAGATCAAGGAGGTTACAATAGAAAGATACCATATTGAGAGAGATTGCAGAGATTTCATTCTGTCCAGTTCTGTGGTGGAGGCAAGAAAGGAAGAACTGAAAAATAAAAATCAGAAACTGAGGACTACACATCACGCTTCACTGGGCACCCACTCTGCTTCTGCCAGTCTAATTAAGATTCTGGCTGTGTCTGCGCTGGCATGGAGCTTGAGGGTCTAGAAACCCTTTGGACCTGGCTGTTGGCAGGACCGTGGCAGTAGACAAGCTATTGCTTTACCTAAAATGGATTTTTTTGTCTATTACAATTTCTTATTGATTTTTTTTTTAACTATTGGCTATCCAATGATTGTGAACCTGTGTGTGACTGTGCATATACACTGTGTATATATATATATATATATATATATATATATATATATATATATATATATATAGCCACAGGAATGTACCGTAGACATCAAAGGTTTGGGGCAGCCACTTGCTATTATGCCCTGGCTGCAAATGGGTAAATTTATTGAGATGTTCACAGGTCAGAGTCCAAAAGAGAACTGATAGATATGTCAAAATGGTGGTTTTAAAGGCCCAGGCCATCATCGGCACCGGAAGTGACATCATCGAGGGCACCAGAACTGGAATTGACATCTTCAGGACCGGAAGTGACATCATAGTGGACGCCAAAACCAGATGAGATTTCCTGTGAATGGTCTGCAGAGGATCAAGAGAGAAAGTAAGTGCACCTTGCCACCCCCTGGTCTAGTGTGGAACTATCATTATTCAGACTCTTTAACTGCCTCCCATGCGCATATGTATGACTATATATATATATATATATATATACACAGTATATATTGTAATGGATGGCCGTGGATCATGACCTACTGGGATACCTGGAGGGGCAGCAGACCAGGAGAAGGGTAAGTTATACCCCGGGACATGAGAGGGCAGTCCCTACTGAATACACTACCTGTCAAAAGTTTTACAACACCTCAGTTTTTCCAGTGATTCTTCAAATATGATCTGCTGAAATGCAAAGAATGACCTGAAATGTTTAAAAGGTAAGCAGTAAACTGCGTGTGGTTTGAATTTAAAATTTAGGTTAGCAAAAACTGAAAAAAAAGAAAATTCAAAATATTAGTAAAAAAGTACATTAAGCTTTGAAAGTTGAAACAATTTGCATAGGTGTCCAAACTTCTGTTGATTACTTAACAACTTTCCGTCTGTCTTAAAGCAGAGTTGGAATAAACTGTGTTACTACACCCTCTGAAGTACTACTTGGAGAATACTACACTGTAGAAAGTTATAAATTCCAGTGGTAATGGCAAGAAAATGACTATATTTTATATATATATATATATACTGTGTATAATTTCTGACATATGGTAATGAATACACTGCTTCCGATTTCTACACTAAATTTGTTTTCAATGAAAGCACACTTCTATTCAAACACTAATTAGTGAGTTGCAGAATTAGCTGCATGCTAACTGCCTTAACACTTACCTTTCATAAATCACAGTAAAACAAGTCTTAAAAACAGGTCTGGTCCATAGGAATTTGTTGGGCTTCCATTTGGGCTTCATGGCATACCCCTAATGTTTCAGAAAATGATGGACTCAGATGCTACACCTTCAATCTGAATATTCCTGTGCATATCTTGATGATTTTACAATCTTAAGTAATGGCTGGTGTTCTCATTTAAAACACCTCCAGGCAGTGCAAGACAGTTTGAATAATGCTGGTTTGACTGCTAATCCAAAAAATGTAAATTAGATATGACAGAAACTCATTATCTAGGTTACTCCATGGGTAAAGTTCTAATTAAGCCACAAATGAAAAAATCAGTGAGGTTCCCGAAAAGACCGAAATAGGTTTGTGATTTCTTAAGATTTGCTGGTTATTACAGGTGATTTGTACCTAATTCTGCTGCTCGTGCTTTACTGATTTGACAAAGGTTTGAAAGAATCACTCTATTGTTTGGACTGATGTTTGTGAAAAAGCTTTTGCAGAATAAAAAATGCCATAGTTTCTTACCTTGTACCCAGGAACCCAGACTTCTCCAAGAATTAGATTTTGCAGATGCATGCCAATGCAATTCAATTGGCATCTGTGGTGCCTGATCAACAATAATGTCCAATTATTTAGCTGTTCAAAACTCAATTCTGTCAATAAAATGGGTGATTGAAACACTCCATCGTTACATTTAGAGATGTGGGTTTATCAATCGGTTATCGATCATACTCTGCAGATTTTATTTTTTTTTTTCTCCAGCCATCTGGAGTTTTTTTTTTCTTTTGTTTTTTCTGTCCACCCTGGCCATTGGACCTTACTTATTCTATGTTAATTAATGTTGACTTATTTTTATTTTTTATTGTGTCTTCTATTTTTCTATTCTTCATTTTGTAAAGCACTTTGAGATACATTTTTTCTTGTATGAAAATGTGCTATATAAATAAATGTTGTTGTTGCTACAACAGCTCTGAAGTCAGAAGGCTCACTAGACTGTTTATTTCATTGCAAACATTGGCATTTTTAATTCAACGCCATCACAAAAGCAACATGTTAACGCAGATGTCTTTTCATGACTTGCAGAGCCTATACCAGGAGGTCGCTTCAGTAAACAAGTTACAAAACTGATTTTTAATAAATTTGCAAACCTTTCTAGAAAAACATTTTTTCACTTCATAATTGTGGTTTTTTGAGGGTAGACTGATGGGTAAGAATGGTAAAAGTATCTATTTCAAATTAAATCTTCCGCAAAATAAAGTATGTGAAGGGATATGAATACTTTCTGAATTCAATGTGTGTAACTTATGTGTGTGTATGCTCGTGTGTATTTACTTACAAAACCCATTAGTTTGTCCATCCATCATTAAACCTGTTTAATCCAATTTTGGTGCCGAGAGGAGCTGCAGCCTAATCCTGTTTGTATATTTATGAATAGTTTCATTTGAGCATCCCATGGGTTTGTCTGTCAGATCTCATGCGTTGCAATTGGTATTCCTGCAGCACTATATATTCATTCTGTGGCACATTACTCTGCCGCTACCTTATCTAGGCTCATTTTCACATTAACCTGTAGTGTAGTCTTAATTACTTTAAAAATATAGATTGTGAAAGTGTTCTCCGAAAGGCAATCTAATAAGCATGGATGACTGAACAACATGTCATCATGACCTGTCACTTATTTACACCCTATTATGGTATTACTCTGTTTACAGTGGTTAGTTTTTAAACCTGTTCTCCTCTTTTGCCCCTTTTCACATTTGCCTGTGATTGGCTGGTATCTTTTTCAGTGATGATCTCTACAATGTTTCTGATGCGGCCGTGTACATTCCCAGTGAGAACTAATTTGATGTGTAAAGGAATATATGGACGAATGGACAGTGTTGAAGAAAAATAATACTACTGCAGGCGTAGAGCCTTTAGTTACAGCGCTGCCATCCTCTGAAATTATCTGCCTGCCAATAGTAGAAATTCCAAGTATCTGAGTGAAGATAACAGACTAACAAGTTAGCCTTGCATCTTACAGGTAGAGCTGCTTTTGAGATTTTTCAATGATGAAACAACTGGCACAATTGGCTGTGATTAATCCATTTCAATTTTTGTTTCCTTCTCAGTGCCCTGCTTTGAAACCTGTCATTTTGTTCAAGTTTTCATTTGTAGCCTTGAGACGAAACCTTTGGGTGGATATACCATTGCCAGTGATGGAACTTTTAATCAACAATTTTGCTTTTTTTTTCCGATTTGATAGACTTTGATAATCTCCAAGGGGAAATTGTCCTTTCGGGGTCTGTGTGCAAGGTCAGCCATTGTATGGTGCCCCTGGAACAATTTTTCAGGTTTAGGGCCTTGCTCTTCTGGCAGTAATGGGATTTGAACCAGCAGCTTTCTAGATACCAGCATAGATCCTGTAAGAGACGGCTGGCAGCTGAACCCGCCCGGGAAGCCCCTGAGATAGAAGGATGGGGGAAGGCAGCTACTTATGCACACTGCCTCCCCCAAAATGCTAGATGGCACTGTAGCGGAACCCTGGATTCCAATGGGGCATCCTGGGACTTGGAGTTGGGCTTCTCAGCCCTGTTGGGTGCCGCCAGGGGGTGCTGTGAAAGGACCTGGGGAGTCATGCTTCCCTTATAGCCTGGAGGTACTAGAAAGTCACGAGTACTTCCGGGCTCATTAAAGAACTTTTATTCTCCGTCTGACCTGGAAGTGTTGGAAAGTCATGTACCCGGAAGAGCAGAAGCATTTCTGGGTCAAGGACTATTTAAATGACTGCTGAAAACCCAGCAAGGGAGCCAGAGTTGGGTGGAGGTGGACAAAGCTTGCTGGGAGGTGTGCAGGAGAGAATTGTGTTTATGGGTCCTCAGAAATTAACGCGCCATGTGCGCGATTTGCAGTACCAGCAAAAAGTCGGGGAGCGCTTGGTGTGCTAAAAGTTGTGACGTCAGAGTCTCCGGTGACTATCTACATGTGACAGAAAGCCGCTTTGCGGATCCTACGAGACTGGTGTGTATGCTTCGATGTTTGATGAATGGTTCGATGTGGTGAAGCAAAATGCCAACATACAGATGCATTCGTGGTACTTTTATATTCAAGCATCGCATATTCCCGATCGTAATGACACGATACATTTTAAAAGTCTTGCGTACCATCTTCTGTGCCATCTTTTTTTTCTGGGGCTTCCTCCTGACCTGACAGCAGTGGCAAACAGCAATAGATCACCACACAGAGCACATTAAATGTATGATATTCCAACTCTCTGCACATTTAGAATCCTTAGATTTATACTTGATACCACTTTCATGATGAAATGCATTGAAGTATGTATGTGACATTTTACAGATAAATCGGTAATTTTATTTAAATAATGAATACTGTTAATAATTACGCACATGGGGGTGACATGGTGGTGGAGTGTTAGCGCTGCTGTCTTGCAGAGAGTGACATCGCTGATATTCCCTGCCTGGAGTTTACATGTTTTTCCTGGTGGGCTTCCACAGCGTGCTCCAGTTTCCTTACAAAGATATGCAGATTTTGTTACACTAAAATGACGCTAGTGTATGTGAGTGCTTATATTCACCTTGCGATGAGCTGATGCCTCGTCCAGGGATTGTTTCTGCCTTGTGCCCAATGCTAGCTGAAATGGACAAATCCCTGGACTGATTGATTTAATCATTAAAAATCCTTTTCAGAGATATTGCGGTAAGATGTCATCAGAATTTAATTCCAGGCAATTTACAACACAGTGAAGCCGAACCTGTTCTCACTGTAATAATACCTCGCACTGCCATCTGGTGGAGTCCTCCAGATTTACATAAAGTACATGCAAAAGTATAAACAGTACCATGCTTGGGTAGCAGCAGTGTCCGCTGCAGCATGCGCTGCGTGAAGTATAAACCCGGCCTTAGGAGCACTTCCGGGCTATGGATGAGGTATGGCTCCTACAGTCCTCTCATAGCTCCTGCTGGCGCCACCCGAAACTGCAGTCCAAGTCCCAGGATGCCCTGCAGGCAGTGTCCTGGAAAAGCTGCCTTCCCCCATACTTCCATCTAAGGGGTGTCCAGGTCGGGTTGAGCTGCCGGCCGTCTCTTGTGTATATGTAATTGTTTCCCATATTTGTTTGCTTTTATTAATAATACCACAAAGAATATAATTGACAAAAAATGAAAAATGAGTCAAGAAAAATTCTTGATGATAGCAGCAAAGAAATTCAGATTTCACTGACAAAGCACAATACTAAGCCATTGTATTTACTGACCATCCCATTGCAGGATAGTTTAGAAAGTAAAAGTCAAATATAATTTGTGTTGTTTTTTGTAAACAGTGTGAAACAGAGAGCACACTGAGGGAGAATTGTCATTAATCAACCTAAAATGCTGTTTAACATTCATCACAGTAAAAGATTAATCAGGTAATGTACTTAAAAATAGATAAGAGAAGTAAAGTTAATCGATTCAGCAATGATTTTTAACACTTTTCATAATAATTACTTTCTAGGGGTGGGCTTTACCCAGCAAATGTAAGTATTACATTACATGATGAAATAATCAATACATTGACTAAATTTACAGACTACTTTAGACGATGAAGTCTGAGAATTCATTTGGTTTTATTTACAATGTTGTCTGCCATAATATTTTCATTACAAAGTAAAGGAGAATAGACTTTCGTAAGCTTGATTCCAAAAATGAACTGACAGCAAAAATACATATTTGTTTTTTTTTTCTCTGTGTATAATTGATTTAGACACAGCTGTAAACTTATTTTTGTTACTTTGACATTAGAGATTTTTCTAATTGTTTTTATATATAGTAAATCAAGGGAATGGTAGAATCTTGTTGTCAATTTGACAATGTAGATTTTTTTTGCATTGATCAATGGTACAAAATCTCAATTACCGTCTTGAAACCCAAAAAATCAATCATAAACTCAGACCCCGACTTATACGCCCATTCCAAAATGCAACACTTAATTTTTTTTTTAAATCTTCTTGCCTCCTCCAATCTCACATCAGTTTCTCAGACGCATCAAATTTTGTTGCAGCAGCGCAGTTATCAATTTCTTTCGCTATTTCAACGACATTTAATTTAAAGCCAGCTTCATATTTTCTTTTGATCAAACACTCCATCGTAGATAAGGGATGGTCTTACGATAAAGGTGTATGAGGGTGTGAGATACAAAAAGCACAAATCAGTGCAAACGTTTCTTCTGAATAGTTTGGGTATTACTGTGTGGTCACATAGGCAAAATAGAGACAGAAAGAGGTGAGGAGCACGGACTGATACAGCACATTGCCGCACCCATATAGAAAAAAAGGCAGTGCGCTCTGTGGTTACTCTCTCAGGTGGGCATTAGCATATCATAATCCCTTGAGTTTTCCACATTCGACTTATACGACCAACATTATAAAATACCAGAAATTATACAGTAAAATCAAGTCCCGACTTATCCATGGGAGAACTTATCCGCGAGTATATACGGTAAATGCATTACAATTTTGCATTATTCAAGAAAATTTTATCTTAAAAGCAGTTTTACACTTATAAACTCAACATATCAAAATCAAATGTTAATAAAACATAGTTAAATAAAAGGCATTTTCACACCTGTAGTCTGTTTGATTTGTGCTGAGATTCATTTTAGTCCCCAGTTAGTTTGGTTACGTTACACAAAGCAAATGTGCAGGCAAACAACAAATAAAAATAAATGTTCTTTGGGTGTGTCCCAAGCAGAGATCTGTGAGTAGAATGTCTTTTATCTAATAAGAAGAGGAGAAAATGAAAATATATTAAATTGGAATGCTATGTGAAGGGTAGATTTCATCTAGACAATTGTATGACCAGTTCTACTGAGGGTGTGCAACGATGTGCCTTAACTTCATTTAGGCAATAGATGTAGGTGAACTTCAATTCACTATATGATTTTGCATATTTTCTCTCCAATATTCAGAACGTCACCACAGATCACATGTCTGCTGTCTAGGCCTGTAAATATTTATAAATAATGTTCACTTGCCAATGTTTACTAAATGGTATCAAAGTTAATGCACCACATTTTGCCATCACACTGGGAGCACACTCCACCTCTGCACGTCACTTTTGTGATGTCACATTAGTTGGTTTGATCTCCATTCACAAAGGACATTCATTTCACACCAAATCCACATTTGGTCAGTTTGATCTACCCAATCACAAATGAATGGGTACCATTTTTTTTTAAATTGGTCAACTTCTATTTGTTCTGTGAGAGATAAAATGAGGCTGTGAGGCTGAATCGAGTACAGGATTGATCTGATTGACTGGTACTTGTGCAAGTTATTTTATGTGAACTTATGTTCATGTGTGGATTTATTGTTATACTGAACTTGCCTAATTACCAGGAGAAATATTTCGCTGTAATGCAGAGTATTTCCTGTAGTTAAATCAATTCCATGTTGGATAACATTTCTATCTTGCTACTGCACTGAGACCAACATTTCCTAAGGGTCTTGGTATGATTGTTTTGATCAGCACCAGAGTGTGACTGGCTTGTACACATCTACCTTAATAAACTTGACTATGGCGGCACCAGCCTCAGAGTTATAAAAAAACGTAAATGAACTAGTTATGAAGTTGTTGTCTTAAGTCTTCGGCCTGATTTAAAATCTGAGACTGAAGGGACATCTCTTTTATCAGCACACACTACATTCCACAGCATAAGGGCCCTGTAACTAAAAGCTCAAGCTTAATCCTTGAAATATTAAGTATGCCAGCATATTGAGTTGTTAATTTAAGTTTGTTAAGCAACCAAAAGTTCAAATTAGTAAACTGGACCGTGGCCATTTAAGACTTTATATGTTAAAAGGAGAATTTTGAAATTCTCATTAAGTTTAACTGAAAACCAGTGTAAGTACTTGGATCAGGAGTTATGTGTTCATAATTTCTAGTTCTTGTAATAATTCTAGCAGCAACATTTTGAATTAACCAAATCTGCATAAAGAGCAATTTGAATAGCCAGTGAATAACTCATTGCAGAGTCAATCCTACTAGAAATACATTTCTCAGTATTCTGCATATTTAAAAAAAACTTTGTAATTTTCCAACACTTTTATGATGTAAAAAATGAATTTTGGATAGCTTTGTAATGTGTGCTTTAAATAACATGCAAGCATCAAAGATAATGGCTAAATTGCTCACTGATTCAGTAAAACTAAAACTGATGATTCTAACTGAGTGACAGAATGTTGATGCAGTCTGCATCATTCCTTTCAATAAATAACATTTTTCTTTTTTTCTGTATTCAGAGACATACAGCTCTTCATATATCCATTCCTTTAACTCACTGACACAATTAATTAAGGATAGCATTGGAGAAATGTCATTTGGTCTTAAAGAAAGGTATAATTGGATGTCATCTGCATATGAGTTAAAGTTAACGTTATGTTTTCTAATGATTGTTCCCAATGGAAGCAGAGTGAAAGTAGAGTGAAAACAGTAATGGCCTCAGTGCTGAGCCCTGTGGGACAACATAACAGATATTACATTTTTAGAAGTATAACCAATGAACAGAACAATATTATAAAACATAATGGAAAGCAATCTACTATTTAATAAAATGCCACTGTGTGTGTGTGTGGTCAGTCTTTTCGAGCAATGTGATTGGACAGTTTTGCTTTGGCGACATGATCGACAGAGGAAGTGCCAGGCAAGAGATGTTAAGACACACAAGGAAGAATAAAAGCGTAGAAGGCACCCTGACAGTCACCTTCAAAAACAGGAGGTATTTGCAAGAATACAAATAATATTTTTTCAGCTTTTAAGGTGGTCCACCTACCATTGGCGGTGGTCAAAGGCACCTCAGAATGACAGAGACTAACAACTAGGAATGGATTACAAGAATGTAATTTAGAGGGGAGCTGCCTGGCAAGAAAGGTTGAAACAAGCAAGAAAAGGAGGAATGCTGAGCATACATGTAGGGCAAGGAATATCAAATATTTTTATATTTATTTTTTGACAGGTAACATGGCTAGTAAATAATAACGAAAAAGAACCCTGGCACGACCATAACATTTAGAAAATGGTGGTCAATAGATGAGCAGGGTTTGCTATTAATGGATAAGAATTCCAAAAATCAATTCTAAATTTTTCATCCAAAAATTTCTTTCCAAAAATAAATAAATAAACCCTACAATATTTTGTTTTCCTTCAAAACAAACATTTTGCACATTTCTTCCTTTATGGTGACAAACTTCAGACATGAGTGAATGTACGTTGCCATTTTTTATTGCCGCAAATAATGACATTGCACATCAAAAACTTGTTTCTTCCTATTTGTTCTTCCTTTTTGTTGATTTTTCATTATTTTTTCATGAGTTTATTGTTAATTTTTTCTTAATATTAGATATATTATATATATAAATATATATTATACTAGCAAAATACCGCTTCGCAGCGGAGAAGTAGTGTGTTAAAGAAGCAATGAAAAGAAAAGGAAACATTTTGAAAATAACGTAACCTGATTGTCAACTGTTGTGAGTGATGAGTGTTGTTGTCATATATATATATATATATATATATATATATATATATATATATATATTTACACACACACACATAAACATATATATATATACATATCTATACATATACACATATATACATACATATATATCTACATATATACACACACATATATACACACATACATACATACACACACATATATACACACAAATACACATATGTATATACATACACACACACACACATATATAAACATATACATACATATACTTACATATCTACATATATACACACACAGCTATTTCGTATCAGTGCAATACGCTGTTTGTTAAAACGGTTGACTCCCGCTCTTACGTGCAATAACAAATCAAATCATTCAGTTGTCTTTGCTCATATGTCATTTTAGAGCTGGACGCCTGGCATCTTTTTGGCCACAAGTTCGTTTCTGTTTGGTGTGAGGTTCTGTGTTGTGGAGATTCTCAGGATGGATTGCAGGTGCTCATCAGTGAGGCGACTCCTGTGTGCTGTTTTGTTAGTCTTTATCACTGAGAAGAGCTTCTCACACAGATATGTGCTACCAAACATGCACAAGGTTCGAGCCGCATGTAGACGGACTTTTTTTGTTCTTCGAAGTCACCAAAGCGCCGTGCAAACTCAGTGCGCAATAACTCTAGTAAGCGGTAAGTGTTCGGCAAGGCAGCTGAAGCGCTGCATTATGGGATCTGTAGTTTATTGTGTTACCAGCGCTTCATATACCCGGCTTTAATAACAATAATACAGTATATAAAATGATCTCGGGGCGGATATAATTACACGCAAGGCCGGATGTGGCCCGCGGCCCTTGAGTTTGACACATATGGACTAAATAGAACTTGAAAAGATATATTTTTTCAAATGTGATCGCGCAATTCAGATAGAGTTGACGCAAGACTACAGCCTGCATGCCTCAATGAGTCATCCTCCCTCACACTTACTTTTTTACTGTTCATCTAATGAATACACTGAGTATGGCTTTACCAAAACAATCATTGATGGCGAATAAAGTATCCATTATTCGAGATGTAGAGCGGGATATATATATACATATATATATACCCGCGATCGCAGCGAGAAGTAGTGTGTTAAAAAGGTAGAAAAGAAAAGGGAACATTTTAAAATAACGTAACATGACTGTCAATATACAGTATTTGTTTTGTGAGTGTTACTGAGTGTTGCTGTCATCAAGGATTTGATTATCATTATTTCTTTCAATCAGGTTCGTATTTGTAGGATGTGTTGTGTTCAAGTTACATTCCGTGTTTGTCAATCTGTAAAGATGACAGGTTTCATTCATCGATTCGTTTCTTACTGCATCAATAAACAGCTCGTCTTCTTCTTTATCTGAGACCTGACACACTGCATGCACGGGTTTTTTACACTGTCTTCCTTTAGCGGACATTGAATTTTTCCACCGTGTGCTTTGTTTCCGCAGTAGCTGGACTTATGAATATGCTTATCAGACGCTTCATATTTTTGCTGCCTTTTCAATTGTGTAATTCGGTTTTGTTCAGCTCTTTGGAACTGTTGCCTTTTATCTGTGCACTGCGCCAGTTCACGTGAGCCACTCGTGTACATGCATCGAAGTTTCCCAGCTGTGCTGGTGCCATCTCGCTATGTCCGTGGCTGTATTTAATGTTACCTTAGTCCTGGCAGTTAAAACTTTCTCTTGCAGTTTCGCTGAGTTTGTGTTAAACACCACCCTGACCATCTCATCTTCCTCTCCATAAGCACAGTCCTTCACCCGTGAATATTTACCCGTGGCAGTTTGCTATTGGATTGCCGCTGACGGACGGCCTTATATGGGCAGGCACTAAATTACAAACGCCAGCGCAGCCTGTCTATGAACTTAATTTAAAGTGTAGGTTTACATCGTGCTTTGTTTCCGAAGTAGCAGAACTCATGAATATGGTTGTATATGTCACTCGCTCGCTTCTTATTGTTTCGCTGCCTTCTCAATTATATAATGCATGTTTTCTTGAGTGCTTTTTTGACGTCTTCCTGGTTTTCTATGTACTGCGTGATTACGTGGGAGGTGTGATGATGTCACACGAAACTCCGCCCCCAAGGCGTTGAAGCTCATCTCCATTAAAGTAAATGGAGAAAAACTGCTTCCAGTTATGACCATTACACGTAGAATTTCGATATAAAACCTGCCCAACTTTTGTAAGGAAGCTGTAAGGAATGAACCTGCCAAATTTCAGCCTTCCACCCACACGGGAAGTTGGAGAATTAGTGATGAGTCAGTGAGTGAGTGAGTGAGTGATTGAGTGAGTGAGTGAGTGAGTGAGTGAGTGATTGAGTGAGTGAGTGAATGAGTGAGGGCTTTGCCTTTTATTAGTATAGATATACTGTATACAGTATTATATACTATTATATATATATATTATTATACTTTATACATAGTGTAATTAAGATGTGTATTATCTAAAATTTTGTATTCATGTATCGTGTAATTTCCTTATGTTCCTTTTGTAGGTGGTACCCCAGGAGGCGGGGCCACCTTGATTTCATTATGAAGTGCAAATTAGGCCAAATGAGACCAAATGTGTTGAGCAAAGAGAAAAAAATACTACTTTTAATTTTACAACAATTTGTTCTTCAGTTCCAAAGCAATAATTGAATGTTATTAAAAGGAAAGGTGACGTAACACAGTGATAAACCCACTTGTGTACTAATGAGTGTTTATATTCCTAAATAAATGAAGCTGCAAAATTTAAACTTTATATATCTTGTCTTTGTAGTGTTTTCAATTAAATATGGCTGAAAGAACATTTACATATCACTGCCTAATGTTTTTTTTTTACATTTGCATTTTACATCCTGTTCCAGGTTTTTTGGATATGAGGTTGTAGATACTGAGAAAATGTGTGAACTCAGACAACGAGGAGGCATGGAATTCAAGCACATAATGCCAGGTTTGTGAAGGAGCTTTGCAAAGCAGTGCATTGTGCCACCTCTTTCACTGTACATACTCTCTCTTCTTCTAGACTGCACACCCACTCAAACACATAACCAAACAGGATATTTATGCATTTTAATGTATTTTTTGCAAACACATTTAATTAAAACAGGAATAATATGTCCAGGTTTTTGTTTTTTTTTCCAAGTAGTAATTTACCATGATATCTAACATTGGTGTACTTACAGGATTATTTAATGTAAAAAATATATTGCATTTTTTTTCTCCTGTGATTTGTGTGGTTAATAATGTATAAGGCTTTATTAATCTCAACAGATGTCATAACCGCAGCACTGCGGATGGAACAGCAAGGTTGTAGTATCAGTCCAGATAATACAGGCTTATGCATTATTGAATACATTTTTTCTTACACTAAATAATGGTGAAGTTATTTTTATGGTTGTGCTACATTACCAGAGGTGTATAATATTAAACTAAATGCCTGCTTCCCTTAGCTGCTATTTAATAAACTTAAATATAACCTTTATTGGTCAAAATATTGGATGTCTTTTTCATTGAAATCCATGTTGTGTTAAAATCTAGGAAAAGTAAGTATGTATGATTAAACAAGCTTCAAGCGGAAGAAAAGTTTTGCACTAGCTGAAAGCTCCAATAGGCAGTAGTGACTACCGAAGCCATAAATTTCTAAATGGTGCCCTGTCCCCGGGATAAGATTCAGTTCAAAGGTGCAGCTTTGAAAGATCCAAGAGATGATTGTATTTCAGGTCATTGTTTTAGCATTTCACTTAGATCACACTTTCAGAGAGACTTCAGACAGGGTGAAATTTAAAAGCCACAATCACTGACTGTGACTCTCTTTTAATCACCGCTCACCCTTTATCCTTTTATACTTAACAGTTCCTCAGACAACTGACGCCTCTAGTGGGATCGGGTTTATAACCTTCTACAGAGATGGGTCACCTCTGCTCCCGCCTAACCTCACATTGTCCTTCTAGATATGAAAAAGGCCCCTGGATCAAAAGATCTGCCAAAAAAGACTCTTTGGATTCTCTTTTATTGCTTTCCCACATTCTGATTACTTCAGTAATCTGGGTCCTTATAAAGTACCAGGAGTGAGTATGCTGCTGGCTAAACAAGCTATAAGGTTTATATTCTCCTTTGCTCTCATAAAATAAGAAAGACAAATAAAAAAAGCACTAATTGCTCATACAATGTTAGGGCCCTGTATGTCTGCTGCACTGAACAAAAAGTTGTCAAAAACAAGAGCAGCTTTATCTGTCATAAAACATTTGCTTTACAGTCTGATGTTATTCATCCTCTTGGACCTTTGCTTCGCATAAGATTGCATCAGTTGGCTGTAGAAGCCTCTGCCACATTTGCACTTTGTCAACATTGGTGGTATCAGGACCATAAAAGGAACATTGATTTCTTCTATGACAGTACTACTATTTCATTTCTTGGGCACTCGTCGATGACACTAACGTCTTCTGCGTCTCCACACTCTCCCGGCTGCTTCTTCCCAGTGCCAGCAGATACACACTACCAACCTCACCTGACACTACTCACCCAGCGTCAGAGGAAACCTGACTGCCACATGTTTTCCCTGGCTTCATTTGCTGACCCAAAGCCACAGTCCAAACCTAACGCTCACCAGTAGCAATATACGTTAGGCTGATTTGCTTCTTGCAGAGCTGTATCTATACCACCTCTCTTCACTCACAGGAGCTGTTTTAATTTTCCAGCTTCTTCATGTAGCCTTCCCCCTTCTGACTGTCCTTGGTAACCTGGGGAATGTGTCCTTCACAGGTTCATACCAAGGGTATTACATTATGTTCCTACAGATTAAAAATGTGTGATGAAATAAGACAGCTTCCACAAAGGAAAAGAGTTGGGGACCATCCCCATATAATGTAAAATGGACAAAAAATGCAAAAAGGCAAAATTAGTTAATCAAAATACTTTTTAGAGCAGTTGATAAATGTAAATGACAAAGATGGTGTTTATATAAAGTAACAAAATGGCGGGCGGAGTTGATTTGGCAAGAGATGACGTCGTGACTGGCAGACGAAAGTGGCGTCATCAGAAGATGCTGGAAGTGATGTAACAGTGGAAGTGACGTCATTGAGATGGAGCTGGAAGTGACGTCATTGCAATGGAGCCAGAATGACATCATCAGAGGGAGCTGGATGCGGAAGTGACATTTGGTGGCTATCTTGGGAACCTGGAAGTATGGAAGGTGTGTAATTTTTCTTCTTTCTGTCTGACAAAAAAGAGAGAGAGGCGTAAGTACCGCAAATCAAACCCTTGTCTAGCGATATTTCACTCACCTCAGGGCTTGTTAACTGCCTGCTAATCGCACGTGTGTCACAAAAGCTACAGTCACACTACAAGTAAAAGTCAATCAGTTATGATATTTGGCTTATATCTTATTTCTTTATTTCACTATTCAAAGTCATTTTGCAAGTGATTCAAATCTGATAAGACTGTGTATCATTATCTATCCTAAATTAGAAAAATAATGAATAGAAATGAATTCTTCAAACAGATGCAACCTAATAGACAACAATGAATACCTCACTACATGAAGACTGCTAATTACTTACAGTGGAGAATGTCTGTGAATTTGTCAACTTACAATGCCAAGAACAGTAATTTGCATATTGTATAATCTTTTTTAGAATATAGTTGACCTAGGAAAGTTGGAAGTTGAACATAAAACCAGGCGCTTTATGTATGTCTATATTTATATATATATATATATATATATATATATATATATATATATATATATATATATATATACATATATATATATATATATATATTCTAGACATTCCTCGTAGCTTTGGCCGCATATTAGTGAAACAGGACAGTGAGGAGAGCCCCGCCCAGCTCTCTACTCCTGACATCACTCTTCCTCCTCCCCTCGGCCCGCAGCCTCTATCTCAGATTAGCGTGAGTATGTCGCTACTGCATGAGAACTCTGTAGCTTATTACAGACTTACTACTTGCAGCTTGAGGTACGAAGCGACGCGATGTGAGCAGAGTTCCGGTGCTGTCATCGTTCCCTTGCTTTTGTGCGCGATGCGCTGGAAAAATAGACAAAATTATGTCTCTGGAAATAATTAATGTTGATGGAGTACAAATGCCTCACCGCGTAGTAAATATCAGGGGAGATGGTGCTTGCTTATTCTCATCTATAGCTTATTTAGTGCATGAAACTCCATCTTTAGCAGTACAGATTCGGGCTGACATTGTACGACTTTGGACAGGCACTTGAGGGGATAAAAAAAACGAAGGTTTTCGGGAGATGTTATGAATGGGCACTTTGATGTTCTCATTCTCTACACTTACATGCCTGATGTACACATGGAGCGCACAAAAATTGAGGATAAAAGTCGGTCGTCTTAAAAGGTGAGTGCGCCTAGTAATATGATATTTGTAACGTCTAATATGTCTTATTTTCTCTTATTTTGTCTAATATATTGGGTAATACGAGTGTAATGGTGACTAAAGGGTGTTATTTCATGTCTAGAGGGCTCTAATAATGTTAAAAAACATATTTAGAAGGTCGTAAACAGGTTTTCTATACTCTGAAAATATTCGATTTATAAATAAAGAATCCTACTTGGCGAAAATTCATTTATTACGGTAGAGTCTGGAACGGATTAACTGTGATAAACGAGGGTTCACTGTAATGCGTTCTTCGTTCAGCGCTCTTTGGAGCTTTTGCTTGTTGTCTGCGTACTGCGTTCACAGTCAGTTCACGTGAGCCGCTCGGAGTACATGCATCGAAGGTTCTCAGCTGTGCTTGTGCTATCTGGTACGATCTTGCGATGTCCACGGCTTTATTTAATGTTAGCTCAGACCCAGCACTTAAAAGTTTCTCTCGCACTTTCACTGAGTTTGTGCCAAACACTATTCTATCCTGACCATTTAATCTTCGTTTGCATAAGCAGTCCTTCACCAACAATTTTAACTCCGTTACAAAGTGATCAAAAGTCTCGTTTATACCCTGCGTCTTCTCATTAAACTTGTATCTTGCGAGGCAGCCAATTACGTGGGAGGTGTGGTGATGGGTGACGCAACTCTGCCCCACACGGCGACCGAGCTGCAGGCTATGGCCGTATATATGTACGTAAGTAGGATTCAGTTATGACCTTCGCGTAGAATTTCGAAATGAAACCTGCTTAACTTTTGTAAGTAAGCTATAAGGAATGAGCCTGCCAAATTTCTACCTACACGGGAAGTTGGAGAATTAGTGATGAGTGAGTCAGTCAGGCAGTCAGTGAGGGCTTTGCCTTTTATTAATATATATATATATTTTTTTTTCTATTTGTGTATTTACATTTTGCTTTATATTTGTGTGTCACCTCTTTGTTAATGGTTTATTTGTCATTATTGTGTAAAGTGCTGGACACATAAGTGGGAGAACACTTATTAAGAAAAAATTAAATTGAATTGAATTCTGAAAACTGCAAAGCGTCCAGGTGCAAAATGGTGCCACTGTAGAAACCAAATTGCAGGAAGTATTGCCTATAGATTGAGGATTAACATAAATCTGAAAACACAAAGTACCCAGGAGCAAAGTGGGACACTAATGAAAACCAAACTGCAGCTGCCATGCAAGCGTGAAATGGCAATCATCAGAAAACAACTGTAAGCTTATGAAATGGCGATGAAGAAAAACGTTAGAAATTGAATCCAAATTAAAGGCCAATGTGTAGAATAAACTTTCTGGGGATAAAGAAACCAGAAATGATATGAAAAAGAGGTTGCAGTTGAGTGACTCAACACCTGCGGTAGCCAGACATGAAGTGCAGGCTGTGACATAATGCAGTATGATGAAGGTTACCAAAGCAAAATACTGAAGTATAGGGGAAATTAAAATATAAGAGCTTAAGTGAGGTATAACTCAAATCCATAAGATGTTTAGCCAGCACCATCTATAATATTTCAGTGCCAGATGTCTGTGTGATGAAAGAAAACAGGTTTTAGCTATAATTTATTCAATATGGAGCTGTCCTTGGTTCTGAAAAGCCTTTGTCATTTATCAGGTCGTTCATTTGTTCAGTTTCACACCCAGTTTACATTACACGGTGTCACGGTGAAAATAAGAATCTGCTGGCAGCACTATGTCATTCCACTCGGGAATACAACTCCTGTCATCAGTCATTTGTACATAATGGAAATAATTAAGATGTTTATTACGTAAGAACAATGGCTGACACTGTAATTTATAATACTGTAAAATAACTCAATATGTGTTTGCTATTTTATAGGGCTAGGCAAATGTCAAGACAATATGTTTCTGTACATTTTATTTAAATAAGCCCAGTGGAGAAAACAGGAGAAAAATGTATTTCTGAAACACATTTATTTACTGTATGTTATTTATAATGTTTCTTCAGAGACATTCTAAAAAAGTCTTTGAATATTGTGTTAGTAAACAAGTGATGTAATTTGATGTTACATTTTCTAAATGTATAAATTGTAAAGGTCTCATGTGTTCCCAGGAGATTCACAGTGGAAGTTACCTACTGGCATCCATCAAATACCCATCACTTTGAAGTGCTGTGAAGCCCAATTTCTCTGGCGTTACAAGGAGAAAATGGTACTACCTTCATTGCAAGCTGGATACCACTGTACCAGTGTTTAAAACTCTAACAGCCTGTGGATCTGCTGCACATTATTTTTCCACAACTCTTTGGGCACAGCGGGGTAATCAGCTGGGCTCATTGAATAATTTAAAATCTATGATTTTGCTCAAAGTTAATCAGATGTGATATTAATGGTTGGCCTGTGTTTTCCATCTCTTGCAGTATTTGAATTTTTCCTCTTCTTCTTTGTAAAATACTCATGCAACTTCTCAGAGCTGCTGTTGTGGTGCACCTTTTTAAAATTTTGAAATTATTTCTAATGATCTTTGAATCCATTTCCCTGTGTATTAAGTCTCAGATTTCATTCCAACTCTTAGAGCTCATTTTCTAATAAACTCATGTAATCTGTCCAGTTTCACTTGTGGTGTCCGGCCAAATAAACCAGCAAGACGGCATACTCTACTGAAGTGATCTGCCAGAGAAAGTGAAAACATTCTGGCAAGAAGAGAGGAGTTGGGCATGCCAATCTGAAAAATCAGAATCCACCAAGGAGCAATACTTGGGAGACAATTCAAAGAGATGCACCCTGTATGGCCGACTCTCTGCTAATAAAAAGAAATGAGAAGCAGCAGAAGATGTCAACAGATTAAGAGATAAAGTTTAACTCTGAGATGTGTTTAACATCTGTTCCCACAAAACAAGCCAACTTGAAATTAGAGGTGTAGATAATTATCATAATGTTGTTTTCATTTAGTTGGTTTTTAATAGAGTCCAAGCTATTTTTTGTCTCTGTTGTGATATTTTCTGTTTATTTATTTGAATCATATTGCTGCTGGCTTATAAAACAATCCTGCTGACATATCAGTTCTCAAGTAATAATTTAAATCTTATGAATATGAGACATTTCTCTTCCAAGCAGGGATTTTAGTTGAAATCCATCCAATTCCTATGAGCCGACTTTTAAATATCTGGAATGACACATTTGTTACATGAGCCTTTTTATGGGTCAAAGTAACATGACACATTTTAATCTTACATACAGATAAAATTAATCTTTAAATGGGCATTAGTCAAAAACATACAGTGAAAATGTGTGCCCGTGGTAATTTATTCACTGGGATCAGCTCTCAGACAGAGTCACGCTTAAGCTTGTTACTTAAGCACATGCTGGTGGGAGGTTCATGAATATGCATGAGCACACACCTAGAAGGGTGTCATCAAGAAGGAAAAAAAAGAAACAAAAAAGGAAAATCTAGACTGATCATCTTTAAGGAGAAGAATGGTAGATAGTCTTTAAATAATACTGTGTTTATTGAATGAATTTTCTTCATATTTGTGTTCAAAATTTCATACTTTTGACATTAAACCTGAGTGGGCAACTCAGTGCTGATTTTTTAATCAAAAGGAATCAGAAAGTCTTTGCATCAATAGTGCCAGATGCAGCATAAGAGTTTTGTATCATTTTATCACAATTATGCACAATACCGAAAAAGGATGGACAGACATTTCATGTAGGTCAACTAGCTGTTACGTTGTGTATGCCAAAAGACAATTAACATCCACAGGTTTATTTCTCCTGGAATGTGTCAGCTACTGTTTATTAGATTAGTTTAGACTAGATTAGATTAGATTTGATTACATTAAATAAACTTTATTATTCTCTGATGCATATAGCAAGCAGAAACATAAAAAACAAGAATACAGACTCATAGGACAGATAATACAGTCAATCAATTAATCTATCATTAAATATTTATTGTGCAGATATTTCAAAATGAACTTAATGAGTACATCAGGAGGAAACATTAAATTGCCTGATAGCAACAGGCAGAAAAGACCCCAAGATGCGCTTCTTAGCACACCGTGGTGGAATGAGCTTGTGGATAAAAGTGCTATGAGACCAGGGGAGATTTTTCATGATGGCATCCAACTTTGCCAACATCCTCTTTTCCACAACTGTTTCCAGTGTGTCCTGTGATGGAGTAGACTTTTGTGATACATTTATTCAAGCATTGTGCTTCTTTGGAGCTCAGGTTGCTTCCCCAAGAGACCACAGCACAGAGCAACACACTGGCTACTGTGAACTGGTAGAACATTTCCAGCAGCTTGCTGCACACATCTAATGACCTGACTCTCCTCAGGAAGTACAGTCTGTTCTGACCCCTCTTGCCCTTCTTGTGTTGTCAGACCAGCTCAGTTTGCTGTTTATGTGAACTCCCAAGTACTTGTAGCTCTGCACCACTTCCACATCCTCCCCCTGCACACCAGAAGTCCACCACCAGCTCTTTTGTCTTGCTGATGCTGAGCTGCAGGTTGTTCTCCCTGCACCACAAAATTAAGTCTTCCACATCCTTCCTGGACTCTGACTCATCTCATTTATTAATGAAGCATGTGATAATGGAAACATCTGAACATTTCTGTAGGTGGCAAGTGTAGGTATTGTGCTGGAAGTCTGTTGTGTGGATGGTGAACAGGAAGGGAGAAAGGACAGTTCCCTGAGGTGCTCCAGTATTACACACCACCATTTCTGGCACACAGTCCCTCAGCCTCACAAACTGTTATCTGTTGGTCAGGTAGTCCGTGATCCAGGAGATTGTGGTGGCATCAGAAGCTTTAATGTTTTCCCCCCACTCAATGAGGCAGAATGGTGTAAACTGGAAAGATCAAAGAACATTAGCCTGACTGTGGTGCCTGACTTGTCCAAAGGGTAGTAGGGTCTGATCTGCATCCTCCACACCTCCACTGCAGATAATCCATATGTTCTATTATAGGGTTCTGTTTTAGGATCAACCACTCAAAGGTCTTCATGATGTACAGCATGAAATAAGAACAACTGGTCTGAAGTCATTGGGATCACTGGATCAGATCTTTGGCACCGGAACCACACAGGATGTTTTCCATATTGCTAGTGAACCTTCTGCAAATTCAGAGAAAGGAAGAACAGAGCTGGCTGCTCATGTTTCACAGTTTTTTTTTTATTTTGCCTTATACAATTTCTCATATTAGGAATTTGTTAGATTTTGCATACCCATTGGCAGGCCCGCTGCCAGAAATATTTGGGCCCCAGACAATTGGGTATGTGTGGGCCCCTCTGCCTTCCCCCGGGTCCCCACATGCCAAAACCTTCAAATACATATACAAAAAAAATCAAGCGTGAAGGGGCCCCCTTCTGTTAGGGCCCCGGACCAGAGTCCCGTTTGTCCCGTCTCCCCCCAGGTGGCGGGCCAGCCCTTGGAGTCAGAGCACAGGGTCAGCCATTGTACAGTGCCCCTGGAGCAATTGAAGGTTAAGGGCCTTGCTCAAGGGCCCAGCAGAGTAGGATCTCTTTTGGCAGTGACAGGGATTCGAACCAGCAGGGATACCAGTGCAGAGCTACCAGTCCGCCCCCTGGGTGCACTTCCCTGCACTCTTAAAAATAATAGCTCTTTAACTCTTTTAGGGCAGATGTCGATTTTTGGTGCCACAAGGAGTTGAGGGCGGATGTTGACTAAAGTTGACATTCAGTGACAAAAGGAGAAAAAAAACTGTAAATGTCGATCAAACTCACTGTAATGTTATAGATAGACCCTCTTTGCTAGCAGGACTGTTAGACTCATTGACGTGAGGTTGACGTTGACTATGTGTGCATGAGTTTCATAAACAACTTCTAGAATGGTACCAATATCGGACAAGAGAGCATATCATTTATTTATTTATTCATTCATTCATTCATTACATATTATTGCTGAATCGGACTCTGACTTAACAAACTCCGATTTTGATGCAAGTGATCTCGAGATCAAAAAGAAAAGTCACAGACCTGCATCAGCTGATTGGTCCCCAGCTGATCATGAAGCTGATATGTCTATGGAAGCGTTCATCTGGGAGAACTGCACAGACATTTATCAAACTTAGATTTTGATGCAATCTGGAAATTGAAAATTAAAGACAGGTACCTGCATCAGCTGACCATAGTGCTGAAGACACTCATGTAGCTGATGTGCCTACAGCGACGTTCGCCCTGGGAGGACTACACAGACATAGGTCTGTGGGCGATGAACTGGCAACTGGACTTCACACAACACAGCATGCCAGCCACTTGACTACTTCAAATTGTTTTTTTCAAATAAAGTGTCTTTTAGCCTATGAGTGATAAGACAAACAGGTATGTAATAAATATGTTGATTTACATACTGCAGGGGCTCATGGAACATAAAACAGAGTGACATTTGTCATAAATAAGTATTTTAAATTGATGTATGTGTGTAACCATAAAATTCAGCCCTGGGACAAATGGGAAAAAAAGAATTAGCCCAAAAAGAGTTAATTGCATTGTATGGCTCTTTACCATAGAACCCTTGCTTGACAAAGCACCATTTCATCCTGGGACAGTTTTTCTGCATATTAAGTTGGTTATTTGTGCTTTGAAAAAATTCCTAATATGTAGATAAAAACTGAAATCTTAAATTGTATGGCCATCTAGCAGGACATTAACAGATTAAGAAAACCTGGATTTATCCTGTGTTATTTTATGCAACAAGAGTCCTTTACAAACCATGAATTTATTGGTATTTCACAAATCTGTTACCATCTGTTCCTGGTTATTTACTGAATAGAGCCTGTTACAAATCCAAATAAATAATGTCTGTTTCTGGAACCTTCTTTGGATGGGTCTTTTGGGAACCAAAAACGGTTGCCCTATGGCAGTGGTCTCAAACTCTGGTCCTGAAGGGGCCCAATGGCTGCAGGTTTTCATTCTAACCCTTTTCTTAATTAGTGACCTGTTTTTTTCTGCTAATTAACTTCTTCTGGACTAATTTTAATTGGCTTGCTCTTGAAGATTCAGACCCCTTAAATGTTTCTTTTTCCTTAATTAGCAGCCAAACAATAATAAATTGAACCAAAACATGACCAGCAAACTGTGTCCATCATACAATTACTGAAAATAAAGAAAGACGAAGGTCTCAGGAACGCTGATCTCCTCAGATCCCCAAAACATTTGAACAGTGCTCTTAGAAAAGAGAAAATCAACAATTTCAGAAATATATTCTATTGCACAATGAGAGCAGCAAAACGCCATAGGATTAAAGAACGAGTTTAATTAACGACAAGAATCAGAGCCTAATTAAACAACTGGTTGGTGTGAAACTGGTTGCAGTTTGAGTCCCTGACTTAGATGGTCTTCAGCTGGCTCACTCACTTCACGTTTCATCTCTGTTTGGGTGCCATTTAAGGAAGGAAATGAAGCAATTCAGAGGAACGATGAAGAAATTCAGGGGAACAAATCTTAAAAAACAAGTCAATTAAAATGAAAGTAAAATGAGTTAATTAACAGCAAAAATTGGTCACTAAGTAAGAAAAGGGTTAGAATGAAAACCTGCAGCCACTGGGACCCTCCAGGACCAGAGTTTGAGACCACTGCCTTAGCGCATCCCACTGAAGAACCATTCTGGCACTTTGTGTGAAGTGTGAAGCCTTCTTTATGCAGAGTTTTCCTGTCTCCCCTCACACTTGATCAGCAGAATCACACAGTCCATGATGTGAAGGGGGACTGGAGACTATGGGTGTGATGTTATTGTATGTGAAGTTGTGTAGGATGCAGGTGGCAGTTGGGATTCTGGAACCTCCTCAGCTTTCACACAGAGGCTAGCAGTTTTGGGGAGCTGTACTGCAATGTTGGGGGGCTCTATGGATAAGAAGGAGTGAACTCAATTATGGTTTGCGCTCCTTCTTTGGGAGCTGGCTGAATTCCATTTTTTTCTTTAATTTCTCCTAAACTGGCTAAATCTTGACTCTTTTTATGAAGTGCATACTTCATAATTTCTGTTTCTGTTTCCTCCCACAATCCAAAGACATGCAGGTTAGGTGGATTGGCGATTCTAAATTGGCCCTAGTGTGTTCTTGGTGTGTGGGTGTGTTTGTGTGTGTCCTGCGGTGGGTTGGCACCCTGCCCAGGATTGGTTCCTGCCTTGTGCCCTGTGTTGGCTGGGATTGGCTCCGGCAGACCCCCGTGACCCTGTATTCGGATTCAGCGGGTTAGAAAATGGATGGATGGATGGATGTTCTTGCTCAAGGAACTGCGTGGTGATTCAGAAGTTAGCAATGTTGACACACAGTTCCACACTTCGTTTGGAATGTTAGGTCTGACCATTACGGAGTTTTTACTTTCACCATGTGTCTGACTGGCTTTTCCTCCAAGAATTCCACCTTTTTATCCACGTCACCAAAAATGTCTGCCCAAAATTAACTCCAAATTAGCCCTATGTATGTGAGTATGAGTGTGTGCATTGGTGGACCACATGGTGGATGGGCTGCCTGTTCTTCCTTTGTGCTTGATACTATAGGGTAGTCTATGGCCTCCCATGACCTGAAAGTGAATTAAATGAGTTTGAGAATGTTATGTGATGTTACGATGGGAACATTTGATTTAAAAATATACTGTACTGCTCAAAAAATGAATGGAACACTTTGAAAACACATCAGATCACAATAGGAAAAAAATCCTGCTGGATATCTCTACTGATATGGACTGGGTAATGTGTTAGGAATAAAAGGATGCCCCATTGTTTGATGTAAATGAAAATTATCAACCTACAGTGGGGCTGAATTCAAAGACACCCCGAAAATCAAAGTGAAAACATGATGCGGCAGGCTACTCCATTTTGTTGAAATTTCATTTCAGCCTCTCAAAATTGTGCTCAGTAGTTTGTATGGCCCCCGTGCTTGTATGCATGCCTGACAACGTCGGGGCATGCTCCTAATGAGATGATGGATGGTGTCCTGGGGGAATCTCCTCCCAGATCTGGACCAGGACATCACTGAGCTTCTGGACAGTCTTAGGTGCAACCTGGTGGTGTCGCATGGACTGAAACATAATGTTCCAGAGGTGTTCTATTGGATTTAGGTGAGGCGAGCATGGGGGCCAGTCAATGATATCAATTCCTTCATCCTCCAGACACTGCCTCCATACTCTCTCCACATGAGGCCCGGCATTGTCTTGCACCAGGAGGAACCCAGGACCCACTGCACCAGCATAGGGTCTCACAATAGGTCTAAGGATTTCATCCTGATACCTAATGGCAGTCAAGGTGCCGTTTTCTAGCCTGTAGAGGTCTGTGTGTCCCTCCATGGATATGCCTCCCCAAACCATCACTGACCCATCACCAAACTGGTAATGCTGAACGATGTTACAGGCAGCATAACGTTCTTCATGGCTTCTTCAGACCCTTTCACATCTGTCACATGTGCTCAGGGTGAACCTGCTCTCATCTGTGAAAAGCACAGGGCACCAATGGTGGACCTGCAAATTCTGGTATTCTCTGACAAATGCCAATCGAGCTCCAAGGTGCCTGGCAGTGAGCACAGGGCCCACTAGAGGACATCTAACCCTCAGGCCACTCTCATGAAGTCTATTTCTGATTGTTTGGTCAGAGACATTCACACCAGTGGCCTGCTGGAGGTCATTTTGTGGGGCTGTGGCAGTGCTCATCCTCTTCCTCCTTGCCCAAAGGAGCAGATATTGGTCCTGTTTATGGATTAGGGACCTTCTATGTCCCTGTCCAGCTCTCTTAGAGTAAATGCCTGTCTCCTGGAATCTCCTCTGTGCCCTTGAGACTTTGCTGGGAGACACAGCAAATCTTCTGGCAATGGCACATATTGAGGTCCCATCCTGGAGAAGCTGGACTACCTGTGCCACCTCTGTAGGGTCCAGATATCGCCTCATGCTACCAGTAGTGACACTGACTGTAGCCAAATGCAAAACTATTGAAAAAACAAATAAGGAGGGAAAAATGTCAGTGGCCTCCACCTGTTAAACCATCCCTGTTTTGGGGGTCATCTCATTGTTGCCCCTCTAGTGCACCTGTTGCTAATTTCATTAACACCACAGCAGCTGAAACTAATTAACAACCCCCTGCTACTTAACTGATCAGATCAATAGCCTAGAAGTTTCATTGACTTGATGCTGTACTCTGATTAAAAAGTGTTACTTTAATTTTTTTGAGCATTTTATTAATGAAGTTCTCCGTTATTAGTGTGTATTTTAAATAGATGTGTGCATATATTTGTGAAAGCTGTGTAATTTTGTACTTTCATGTTTTAGATTTCTGTGGTGGGCTGGCGCCCTGCCCGGGTTTGTTTCCTGCCTTGCGACCTGTGTTGGCTGAGATTGGCTCCAGCAGACCCCCGTGACCCTGTAGTTAGGATATAGCAGGTTGGATAATGGATGAATGGATGGATGTTTTAGTTTTTAAATTTAAAGTCTTTTAAACTTGTGTCCACTTTTTATTGTGCTCCACTAAAGAAAATAATTCAATCTAATTTTCTTCATTTTCATATTATGTAATGAATGAGTATGTAATTAGTCATTAGTTTGGAAATATCATTAGGGAAAATTGGATTAAGTGCCATTTAGTAGGTCAGAAAATATGAATCTGGAATCTCTCAGATTTTATGTAGATTTAACCTGTTGATTCGGAAAGCTTTCAGACCCCTTTACTTTCTGCACCCTTTTTTGTGTTAAATAGATATATTTGCCACTGTTGCCCATCAATCTAAACTCAATAAACCATAATGACAAAGAGGGAACATACTTTCTAAAAGGTTTTCACATTTATTAAAAAATCAAAAACTGAAATCTCTCATTCAACCAGATTGTACATCCTTTTTTTAAATTCTCCTTGAGATGTGTATAGAACTTTATTGGAGCCCACCTGTGGAAAACTGAATGGATTGGACATCATTTAGAAAGGCACACACCTGTGTATAGAAGGTCCTTCGTTCTCACTGTGTGGTGAAACCAAACAATGAGGTCCAGGGAACTCTCTGTAGACCTCTGCAATAAAAGTGTGGTGTTAAATAGATCAACGTAAGGTTATAAAGAAATTTTTAAAACTTTAAGATTTCCCAGACACATAATAATTGTCAGATTGAAGATGTTTGGCACAATCACTATTTTGAATAACTGGGAAATAAGGGCCTTGGTCAGGGAAGTGACCAGGACCCCAAAGATCCCTCTTACAAACATTTACAAATCCTCTACTAAGATGGGAGAACTTGCATTACTCCATCAATCAAACATTCATGATACAATGGCTAGACAGGAGCTACTCTTGAGTAAAAGGCATATGAGTGGCCACTGCTTGAAGTTTGCCAACACTTATTTAGAGAACTCTGAGAGCTGGGGGAAATTGTGTCTCCTTTCTGATGAGACAAAAATTTCATTTCCTAATTTCATCTCTGCGTTGATGCATGGGGAGGCAGCATCATGCTATTGAGGAGTTTCTTAGCAGGAGGGACAGGGACAGTTGTTAAAATTGAGGTAAGGACAAATACAGAGAGGTCTTTGAAAAATCTACTCCAGAATGTACAGAAACTCAGAGTGGGGCAATGGTTCACATCTCAGCATGACAATGACCTAAAGCTGGGGTCAGCAACCTTTCAGTGCTGTCGTGCCAAACCTACGTTACAATGTTATTCCACATGCCGACATAATTCTACCAATTATGATATATATATATATATATATATATATATATATATATATATATATACAGTATCAAAATTGGTCCTGTTATCATGGGCTTCAAAAGTATATGCTCTTGAAGCCCATTATAACCGGATCTTATATTATTGGTCATTCAATATTTTATAATACATAGGATCATATGTGAAAATATTTTTATAACTACATTCGGTGGCTTTATTTTTAGTTCCAATTCTTTGACTAAAATAAGTAATTTGTTTCTTAAAACCAGAAACAGCCCTTTTAATAGCTTCACTTTTCTCATCAGAGTTTTTAAACATGGACGGATGTTTAGTTTGATCATGTCTTTGTACACTTGATGTACGACACTTTCACATCATAACACACACACAGCACCATCTTTTTGTTGTACACATCCATATTCATTCGTCAAAGAGTCTTGAAAAGAGAGAACATCAAGTTTTTGTCTTTTATGAGTCATTTTAGGGCAGTATATTACTTAATAATAACAAGAGGTTTGCTTTGACCTACCATGGCCTGCACTGAACACATGGTTTCCCTTTTCCTGTGAGTTGCATGTGCAAAACATAGGTGGGGACGTGGAGTGTGAACACATGCACTGTGATTAAAATATAATAACATGGTTTGCTTTGACCTACCATGGCCTGCACTGAACACATGGTTTCCATTTACATGTGAGTCACATACGCAAAATGATGGTGAGGGCACGAATGCATGCACTGTAATTAAAATATATTTTTAATATATTTCAATTTAATCAGAGTGGTATTGAAAATCATTCCGTGTGCCACACTTGGCATGCCAACAACCCCTGACCTAAAGCATACAGCCAAGATAACGCTGGAGTGGTTCTGGACATGTCTCTGACTGGCCTTGAGTGGCCCAGCCAAACCCTAGACTTAAACCCCATTGAACATTTGTGCAGAAAATGATGTAATGGATATTATAAAGGGAGATGCACTGGTTGAGCTGTTGCTCCATTTAACACCACCATGATTCAAGAAGGAGAAACACATGTGCCTATGATTTTTTTTTCCACTGAATTACTCTACGCTCATTTAATTCTTAACTTACTGTTAGATTTATGAAAAAGCTTTGTTGTAAAGGTCTGTTTGGACAAATACATTTTTTTGTATCTACCTCTGCTGTTGTCTTATGGGTACACCTTGAGTTACCTTCAAAATGACATGACTATACCAAAGTATATTTAAAGCTTTAGATTTACATTTGTGTTTTAAGCTATTGATGTTTATACATTCTGCAACTATAGGGTGGTCCAGATCTAATTATGCAATTTTCATTACGCTATAACTTATTAAGTTTATTACATAGAAAATCACCCAAAAAATCCGGGACCATCGAGAAGTGTGCGAACTGGCGACATGAAGAATCATCTTTGCACCGGACTGGAATCGTCTCCGCATAAATCAAAGTCATCCAGACGATCTGGATCTGCATAATTAGATCTGGACCACCCTGTATAGTATGGGTAACCAAGTCTGCTGAATTTCTAGGGACAAAGTATTAAGATGTCAAGGACCTTTCACTATACGTGGTGCCTAAGACTATATGCCATGTAAGATGAGGCTAATACAGTAAAAAGATGGCAACCTGGAGAATCTAAGCAAGTCTTTTAACAGTAATTCATAAAATGTATTTTAGCTATGACAGCATGGTAGTGCAGTGGTTAGCCTGGGTTTAGGGGTTTAGATCTCAAGAGGAATACTTTTTAGCAATTTTTAGCATGACAGAAGTACATGAGAAGAGTGTCATTGAGTGATGGTGTTTGTAGAGTTTTCACGCAAGCACTAATGTAATCCCATTTGAGAGAGGGACATACTTTGAATTAAATTGGCTTTTATTAAAACATTCAAAGCCTACAGTTGTAGTCCTGTTGCCATGTTGATTATTTAATTTAATGTTGCTGCATTTCTGTCTCCTATGCCATACCAGTCTAAGGATTAGTATTATTGTTGTTGTTATTGTTGAATTATTATTTATGTTGTAAACTATAATTTTGTTTGCACCCAGGGTGCGAAACAGTCAAAAAATACATGAGGTATTCAAGGAAATGGATATTATGACAGATTTTAATAGGATGGAGCAAATGGGTGAGACACTTAGAATAGATGGAGTAGAAAAAGGTGATGAAAAAGGTGTAACAGAGGCTGCTTTCACTCAAAAATAAAGGTGCCAAAGAAGAACTTTTATGTATTTAGATCTGTAACAGGATCTATCAAAATCATATACAGATGAAAGCAAATTTGGGAACTACCAATGAGTTCCTAATTTTTAAAGGAATCTCGCTTCATACAACCACACAGGTTCCAGTTTTCTTGGCCTGTTAATATTCTGTTGCCTAATATACATTTGTATTTGTTGGTGGAACCTGTGATGGACTGGCATCTTGTTTAGAATTGGTTCCTACTTAGCTTTGACAATCTCTGGTCTCATGTGACACTCATTTGGATTAAGCGAGTTTGAGAATTTTATGTTATGTTATGCCCTGGTCTTATTTAAAACTGTAATTCTGGACTGCTTTGTAGTCCAGTAGGAGTTGCAGTGTACTACTGTTTAGGCTGTGCACGTATTTTTCTTGCTGCAAATTCTGATTCCTGCTGGTGATTTTCTCTAAATGTGTTTGAAATGCTTTGGATAAGTACTGAATGTAACATTTTACTAAGGGAAGAAAATAAAATAAATGGAGGAATAGCTGATCTGCAGGTTACTTGAAATATAAGTGATTGTAGACAGCTTTACAGAAATTCAGTATATAATCTGTGTCACTCACCAATTCCTTGATTGTGAAGAGGCAAAAGTATTACTCATCATAGTAACACTAACATCAGCATTTGGCGAGGCAACAAATAAAACATTTGTCTTAATAAGATGCAAAAAAATAAGAAGCCAATTTGGATGTACTTTTCACTGTGTGCCCACTATCATAAATCTAAATACATTTGTGAAGGTTTATGTGATCTTCTTGTTACTGTCTAAGATTCTTCTCACATTCTAAAGATGATTCTAGGTTGGTCATAAAAGTTTATCTGTGAATTGAATGTCATGTCACATACTGCTGAACCATCCAGGTTTGATCCTTCTGCTAGAAAAGTGATTATGAAAATGGAGTCTGGTTTCAGTGAAAATAGTCTTTTAATTAAATCTCATTTCACTTTTAATTATTCATTTTTTATTCTTTCATGGTACAAACAATCTTGTAATACATTTTTACACTTTATTTAAACTCCTTTTTTAAATAAACATTCATTCAGTCTCTGATTAGTGCTCCTGTCTCACAGCTCTAGGGACCCGAGTTCAAATTCTAGCTCGGTCACTGCTTTATGTGGAGTCTGCAAAGTCTCTGCGTGTTGTTGTGGGTATATTCTGAACAATTTAGTTACCTTTCACATCTTAAAAGCTTGCTTCTTAGGTTGATTCATCCATTTATTTTCAAACCAACTAAATCTACTTCTTGGTTGTGGGGGTCGAGAAGCCATTCTGGCAATTTTAGTTTGTTAGCCCTAGTTTGGCCATACTTACAGTATGAGTGTGTCCTGTGAAGGTTCAGGGTTGGTTCCTTCCTTGCTCTTAATGATGCCATGATGAGCTATGTCTCCCACAGTCTTGTTTTGGCATTACTGATTCATGAAAATGAGTGGTTGGATAGCTAAAAATATACTTTGAAGTTGCTATGTTTTGAAAAATGTAATCTATTTTGGATTGGTGGAAGAAAGATACTTAACCCTGGTGAAGTGTTGGGGTGCCATGCAGGTTGTGCCCTTTATTCTTATAGCATGCAAAATAAATTGGCCCTCGATGGTGTGGAAATAAAAAAAAATCACCTCAATAATTACAATAAATAAAGTCAAAAGGTCTGGGAAGCGGTTTGGGCCCAAATGAGGAGCAAAGCTTAATTTCCCCCCTGTGGACAAATTATCTATCTATCTATCTATCTATCTATCTATCTATCTATCTATCTATCTATCTATCTATCTATCTATCTATCTATCTACAGTCGTGGCGAAAAAGTTTTGAGAATGACACAGGTATTGGTTTTCACAGAGTTTGCTGCTTCAGTGTTTTTAGATCTTTTTGTCAGATGTTTCTATGATATACTGAAGTATAATTACAAGCATTTCATAAGTTTCAAAGGCTTTTATTGACAATTACATTAAGTTTATGCAAAGAGTCAATATTTGCAGTGTTGGCCCTTCTTTTTCAAGACCTCTGTAATTTGCCCTGGCATACTGTCAATCAATTTCTTGGCCAAATCCTGACTGATGGCAGCCCATTCTGTCATAATCAATGCTTGGAGTTTGTCAGAATTAGTTGGCATTTTGTTTGTCCACACACCTCTTGAGGACTGACCACAAGTTCTCAATGGGATTAAGGTCTGGGGAGTTTCCTGGCCATGGACCCAAAATTTATTTATTTTATTTATTAATTATACTTATTTATCACTCTTGCCTTATGGCATGGTAGTCCATTATGCTGTTGATCTATCTATCTATCTATCTATCTATCTATCTATCTATCTATCTATCTATCTATCTATCTATCTATCTATCTATCTATCTATCTATCTATCTATCTATCTATCTGCCTCCTGGAGCAGGTTTTCTTCAGAGACCTGTCTGTAAACATTCTTCCTTCGGTTCTGACCAGTCTGTCTGTCCCTACCGGTGAGAAGCGCCTTCATAACATGATTGTGTTAGGAAGCTGATGAGCAGTGCCTGGCCTTTGCCAGGCATATTGTTTAGCGTAAACAGTTCTTTGCCCTCTGACTTTTAGGATTTTTAAATGCCAAACTCTAAGCAAGAGTTAGCCAATGTGCCATAATTGTCCGATTGATGAAGTGCTACCGAGATGGTCATTCTTCTGAATGGACTTCTGAAACTCTTTTAGAGTGACCTTTGGATTTTTGGTTATATCATTTGGTTACATCAAATGTGCTCTATAAATAAAATGACATTGACATCTCTGTCCGAGGCTCTTCTTGTAAGGCAACTCAGTTTGGCTGGCTGGCTAACTCGAGGAGGTGTGCTGGTGGTGGTAATTTATTTACATAATGTGTGATTTCTGTGCGGAATTGTATTACTTCAAATTCATTGGGTCTTTTATGAAGACATAGACTTTAAAAAGTGCCTTTAAAATATAGATTGACTATGTTGATGCAGTTTTCAAGTCTCCCTCAGACTGTTCCAACCACAAAAAAAGATGAAGTATACAATATTATATATTAAATGCAAAATGCGTAAGAGCTTATATTTTTCTGTGTCAATGACCGTTGAACAACCTTAAGCCCTGTGAATAAAAACCGTCTCTTAATCTGCTGATGTGAGTGCTAATGGTAATGTAATATTCATCAGTTATATTCTGCGGTTTCCCTTTGGCATCCCAAGGACACTCTTGATTAGTTGACTGGTGACTCCAGATTGTCCCAGTGTGGTCATGTGCATGACTGTGTCTAGCAATGCTTTGGCTCCTCATCCAGGGTTGGTTCTTGCCTTCCACACTGTGGTTCTGGGATAGGCTTTTATTTTTTGAGAACATAAAATGCATTAAGCAGATTTAAAGATAAATAATTGGATATGTGGAATTTTCAGTGTGTTTGCATATAATGTGAGAAGCACCTACTGAGTGTGTCATGTCAGTGTGTTTTTCTATCTATCTGTATGTCTATATTAAATAAGTCAACTTCCAGTGGACAGATTGAATTCAAATTTGGCATAATTTCCTAATAATGTCGGTGAGTTTTAGTATTTTGCTGTGCCTTGTGCTCTTTTGGTGAAGTCGTTTTTTGAATCTGTATTGGTTCTATGTCTGCTTTGATTTACCTTGCCTTCTTGAACAATTCCTATTTGTGTTCTGCAATGCATCTTTTTCTACAGAACAATTCTGTTAAATCTTTTATTTTTATAATGATCCTGAATTTGCCCGGTTATCTAGCCGGGGTTTGATTGTATATCCCCCTCTAATAGGCATTTTTGAAAGTGCTTTTAGGAACTGTTTGAGAATAACATGTTTTGGAACTCCTATGACGTGTAAAATAGAAGGACTATATGGAATGTTAACCCATTTATATAAGATGATCTTACAAACCCCACACAGAGGGTGACAGGCTTTGGGAACTCACCCAGCTCCCTTAAGCTGTGAAATGACAGCACTCGTCACTGTCCTTTTGCCCTTCCCAACATCACAAATGATTGCTCCAGTTAGCAAACATGACTATTCAAATTCTCTATGTGCTCCACCTTGTACCTCGTCTTGTGCTTAGCAAGAGCAAGAGAAGATAATGAACACTTATGAATGCTGTACAGTAGGCAGCACCCTTCAGCGCACACGGGGCTAATTACAGTAGTTACTTATGCCATCTGCTAGCTTACAGACTCTTGGAGTCCTTGGTTTTGCCAAAGGACATCTCGTGCCACCTGGACACAGAGAAAATTATGCAACTGACTCCAGACATGCATGTAATTTTTTTCCCCTGGTTTTAAGGCTCACTTGTCTCTGGGTGGTCAAAACTCTTTACAGATATTTGTCATTGCCAGATAAATTTAAACAGCAGGCATCGGAAGGCCTAAGGCAGTATTTCTAAGCAAGAGCTACATATTAAAATATATGTGAGGCTTGATTTGTGTGAAAGCTCCTCCTTCATTTGTCAGAACAATACTTCTGTTTTATTTAATTTCTCTAATGCACCCAGCATTATAGAATATACCATATTTACAGCTGATTAAGCACATTAATGAATTTAAATGACTTGCACAAAGCATGTGATGACACAATATTTCAATAACAAAAAGTCATGAGATTAAGATTATGTGCCACTATCAGTATGCTATTAAGCACAGATTTTGCATTTCACTACACAAGCTCAAGATTTTACCTGTACTGTCAGCATTGTTTACAACCGGTTTACTTTTCAAAGTGTTATTGGTATTTATGAAAGGCTACAAAATTCCTGTGTGCGGTTAAAGGTGATATTCCTCTGGTCTTAATGATAGACTGCGGTGGGCTGGTGACCTGCCCAGGGTTTGTTCCTGCCTTGCGCCCTGTGCTGGCTGGGATTGGCTCCAGCAGACCCCCGTGACCTTGTGTTAGGATATTGCGGGTTGGATAATGACTGACTGACTGACTTAATGATAGAAGGTTTTTCTACATGGGTTGCCATTCTGAGATACCATTTGTAATGCTACTTTTATCTTTCATACATACACACACTGAGCAAATTCTTAGGACCACTACACTAATACTGGGTAGGGCCTCCGTTTGCTCTCAAAATAGAATCGGTTCTTTGTAGCATGGACTGTACAAGATGTTGAAAACATCCCTTTGAGATTCTGATCCATGTTGACTCGATTTCTTCACACAGTTTGTGAACATTTGTCAGCTTCACATTCATTCTGCAAATCTCCTGTCCTACTACTGGGGGGCAACTGGGGAGGCCACTGACGGACACTGAACTCACTGTCATGTTCATGGAACTAGTTTGAGATGACTTTTGCTTTGTGATAGGTTGCATTATGATGCTGGAAGTACACCGTTGACAATAAGTAAATTGTGGCCATAGTCAGCAACAATACTCAAACAGGGGGTCGAATTCAAGCAATGATTGGTTGGTATTAAAAGCATGCCAAGAAAACATACCACACCATTCCACCACTAGCCTGGACTGTTGAAACACTGATGCTCTTGGCTTTGAATTCCGACCTTACCGTCTGTGTGCCTCAGCAGAAATCAGGATTCATCACACCAGGCTACGTGTTTTTCCAGTTTTCAGCCGTCCAATTTTGGTGAGCCTGTACCACACTACAGCCTTGGCATTTTGTTCATGGATGGCAGGAGTTATACCCAATGTCTTCCACTGTTGTAGACCACCCACCTCAAGGTGACTTGCTGTGCATTCTGAGGTGCTTTTCTGCTCACCACAGTTGTACTGCGTGGCTATCTGAGTTACTGTGGCCTTTCTATCAGCTTGAACCAAGTCTAGCCATTGTCCTCTGACCTCCCTCATCAACAAGGCATTTCTGCCTGTAGAATCTCCACTCACCAGATGTTTCTTATTTCTTGTACCATTCTGAGTAAACCTGAGACAGTTGTGTGTGAAAATCCCAAGTGATCAGGAGGTACTGGAATACTCAAACCAGCCCGTCTGGTACCAACCACGGTCAAAATCAATGAGTTTACATTGATGTGAATAATAACTGAAACTCCTGACATGCTCATGATTAATGTAAATGCAGGGTTTTATGCATTGTGCTGCTGCCACATGATTGGCTGATTAGATAATTGCATGGGTAAGCAGGTATACTTGTGCTACTCAATGAGTGTACTGTACTGGCACTGGCCTTAAATGTAATCCAACGGCATAGTATGCAGAGCGGGCAAGGATGTCCTAATCTTTAACACAAGAGTCGCCATGGCTAATACTTATTCAAACTTACTTATTCAACTTCTTCAAAATTCTAAATCCGGTGAATATATTACACCTAGTCTCCCTCAACTTCACTGGCTCCCTGTTTACTACCGAATACAATATAAAATACTGCTACTAACATTTAACGCTTTCCACAATCTTGCTCCAACCTACCTCAATCTCCTGCAGACTTGCACTTCCTCTCGCTCTGTTTTGTGGGAGCTCGAGCATCCTCTCATAGTGCCCCGCAACTCTGGAATTCTCTTCCCTCTCATATCCGTCAACTGGACTCAAATAACACATTTTAAAACTATTCTAAAAACTTATCTCTTTAAACTGGCGTACCAATTATGAATTTAACACTGTTACTGCCTATTATCTTTGATGTTTGCTACCATCTCTGTACCTTATTGCTATTTGATTTTGGCGTCCTCCCTGCTTGCTTCTCTCACCAACCACTTCGCGCCTCTTGCATTATGAAGAGGGGGGCAGAACGCACCCCAAGAAGATGCGGTCGCTCCCCCGAAACCCCCTCTTAAACGGTGGTATAATGGGAAACAAATAGTTTTTTTTACCTCCTCTTTGCTTCATTAGCTGCTGGATTGCTGCTGCTGCCGTGCCGCGTCAAACATTTAAAAGCCTGTACAGCAGCTTTCCTACTCTTTGTCTTTTATTTCTGGCCACGGGTGTGGTTAAATCTCTTGGCACAAAGTCTCATCTCGTGGGACGTGGGTTCTTGATATTATTCAGTTTATATCTGAAAATCTAACAACATCACATTAAAGTTCGATAAATTCTGAAAAGAATGATACCAAACATATATATGTAGGTTTTAAAATAAGCCTGATTTAAAGCGTGATAAAAAACATCACTTAGAAACATCACTATTGCACTTTTAGGCTTAGGATTTTATATGTAGAGAGTAGTTTACTGTTGTTTAATTTCATTGTAAGGTGACCTTGAGTGTTACGAAAGGCGCCAGTTAAATAAAGTGTATTATTATTATTAATAATACCAATCAACATTGAGTTTTTAAATCTTTAATTATTTCATTAGTGTGCATGTGACATGCTCTGTGCTTCCATGACTTTTTCTAAATAGTTGCATTGCAAAACCCGTATACAGTAATCCCTCCTCGATCGCGGGTGTTGCGTTCCAGAACCCCCCGCGATAGGTGAAAATCCGCGAAGTAGAAACCATATGTTTGTATGATTATTTTTATATATTTTAAGCCCTTAGAAACTCTCCCACACTGTTTATAAATATTCTCCGCACAGTTATACAGTAAACCCTTGTTTATCGCGGTTAATCCGCTCCAGACAGATAAATGAATTTCCACGAAGTAGGATTCTTTATTTATAAATCTAATATTTTCGCAGTTAGAGCATAGAAAACCTGTTTACGACCTTCTAAATACGTTTTTTAACATTATTAGAGCCCTCTAGACATGAAATAACACCCTTTAGTCAAAAGTTTAAACTGTGCTCCATGACAAGACAGAGATGACAGTTCTTTCTCACAATTAAAAGAATGCAAACATATCATCCTCTTCAAAGTGGCGTAAGGAGCGGAGAATGTCAGAGAGAGAGTAAAGTAAACAATGAAAAATCAATAGGGCTGTTGTGCTTTTAAGTATGCAAGCACCGCGATAAAGCAGCGGCAATGAAGGGATCAATGCGAAGGTAGCCTTTCAGCATTTTTTACAGGAGCGTCCCTATCTTCTAAGCAAACAGCCTCTGTGCAAAAAGCCCCTCTGCTCACATCTCCTCCGTCAAGCGCAGAGAACGAGAGAGAGAGAGAGAGAGAGAGAGAGAGAGAGAGAGAGAGAGAGAGAGCGAGATTAAAGCAAACAATCAAAAAATCAATAAGTGAGCTTTTGGACGCACCTCGATAAAGCGGCATTTCTTAGAGGAGCGTCCGTATCCACTAGGCAAAAAGCTTCTGTGCAAACAACACCTCAGCACACACCCTCTCCGTCAGGCGCAGAGAATGTCAGAGAGGGTGAGATAGAGGCAGAGACAAGCAAACAATCGAGCACCGCGCAGGAGGCATATCTTATAGCATTGAGGAGTTTTAGTTAATATGTAATACGTGCTCTGATTGGGTAGCTTCTAAGCCATCCGCCAATAGCGTCCCTTGTATGAAATCAACTGGGCAAACAAACTGAGGAAGCATGTACCATAAATTAAAAGACCCATTGTCCGCAGAAATCCGCGAAAAATCCGCAATATACATTTACATATGCTTACATATAAAATCCGCGATAGAGCAAAACTGCGAAAGTCAAAGCGCGATACAGCAAGGGATCACTGTATTTGTAACTATAAAATTCTACCCAAATGACATATTTGATTGAATGTTTCTTTATTTTTTCACAAATAGGACCACTTGTTACTGGCACAAACAATGCCATGGAATGTTGGTACCCAGATGTTGATCACTGTCTGTAGCCACTGGGATGTGCTTGGCCACTTTTGCATATTCTTTTCACCTTGATAAATGCAGTCTAGCCGCTGATATCGAGGTTATTATATGTTGCTGCCCAAAGGTGAATTTCTGTCTCTCTCCTCCAGATGAATACACAATAATCCATTCATTCATTATCCAACCCACTATATCCTAACTACAGGGTCACGGGGGTTTGCTGGAGCCAATCCCAGCCAACACAGGGCGCAAGGCAGAAAACAAACCCTGGGCAGGGCACCAGCCCACCGCAGGGAGCGCACACACGCACACACGAAGCACACACTAGGGCCAATCCACCTAACCTGTATGTCTTTGGACTGTGGGAGGAAACTGGACTACCCGGAGGAAACCCACACAGACACGGGGAGAACATGCAAACTCCACGCAGGGAGGAGCCGTGAAGCGAACCCGGGTCTCCTAACTGCGAGGCAGCAGTGCTACCCACTGCGCCACCGTGCTGCCCAATACACTATAATGCCAGAAAAAATATCACGTACAACCACTGGCATTGCATCAATATCAAAAATAAGTAAGATCATAAATTAATCTAAAAACTGTATGTGCTCCAGTTATTTCAGATAAAAAAGTTATATAGTTTCACCTCAATATGCATTGTAATATTTTTCACACAATGTTGAGTAACAAGTATACAATATCGCAAGCTGTTTTGTGGTTTAGCCATTGGATAGCTGCTGATGTGAATGTATGAAAGTATGCTGAACTCTGTTCCGTATTTAGGGAAAGAATCCATGTGACCACCAGGAGACTGTGGTGACGTGACTCATTGAACCTGAAATCTCACATTTCTATCTCTTATCACATTTTTAGTAAAGTGTGAAAGTGCTTGACCAGATGGCAACACTTTATACAGTGGAAGGAGGGAGTCACAGGTGGCCTGTCACTATTTTTTACAGTATAACCTGCTAGACTTGAACACAATCAATGCTCATATTTTATAATTGCAAAGTATGAGAAAGAAAGAAAACAGAAGTCAGTATTATGAATTTGCTATGAGAGCTGCAACATCATGATGGTGACGGTGGCGGCAGCACTGAAAGAGAAAGCTGCTCGTCACACAGGCAGGTCCCTGTCACTGCTGGCTGAATGATGCAATGCCAGGTTCGAGGATAAAGTCATAAGAAAATCAAGGGAAACTGTGTAAAGGACCACTGTGTTGTGTGCAGGAGCTGTTCAAAGATGTCACAAGAAATCTGTATTGACTACTGATGTCTTTTGTAATCGCCCATCCTGTGGTTGTCATCTTCTTATATTATACGCTACTGTGGCTGTCCATTTGTCTGTCCAGGATGTTAAATCACCTGTAGCTCACACACCGTTTGACCTACTGACTTGAAATTTGGTACACATATACTACGTGACGTCTACTATCCACTTTTGGTGGATTGACTTCCAAGGTTATTCCTTTTTTTATTTTTACTTTATTTTATTATCGAATCAGCTCTCTGCAGCGGCCAGCAGGTCAGCCATGTGGCGTATTCTCATCCCTACCACCTTTTCCGTCACTTCCCCTACCTCTTCATATCTTAAATCATTCTTGAGGCAGATTAAAGACTTAAGTGCCAGCTTAAGTGAAAAATTAAAGAAAACGTACTAAGTAATTGCAACACAAACACTGACTTAATCAGTTTTAACAGGAAAAGATGCAGACGAAAGAAGAGAAGAAACGGCTGCTAGGGTGGAGAAAAGAAGATCTGCTAAGGAAGCAGCAAGCGCATCAACCTCTGAGCAAATGAATGATAAACGTACAGAGAAAGACGATGAAAACTAGGAATGCTCAAGTCAAGAGTATTCACTGCATGTTATCGTGCAGTGCGCCGTTACTAGTTAACAGCTATTTGCATTAAAATAAAAAAGGAAAAATGTGAGTATCCACAGATAAAAAAAAAAATCATTATTCATTTGTTTTATGTGCCCCATCAATTAAAATATGTTATTTTGCTTTTCATGAATATACAGTATACAAAGATCATTTTATGCCAAGCATTAGCTTGACCCACAAAACTATATTTTTAATTGCTAAGGTATGCTCGTATTTTAATAGAACCCGGCCCGGACACAGACGGGCGGACATGTTGTTCATCAAACCACCACACGTTTATTTACACAAATATATACAAGTATGGTCACTCAGACCCAGTCCACTAGTGCACAAAACCCCAATACTCTTTGGCTCTTCGGGCCGCCTCCACACTCTCCTCGTGCCTCTTCCACCCGACTCTAGCCTCGAATGAAGGGAGACGGCCCCTTTTATACAGGACCCCGATGAGCCCCAGGTGTTCCCGGCATTCCTCCTCTAGCCACGCCCCAGCGTGGCGGAAGTGCCGGCTCTCCTCCCGGCAGCTCTCCGAGCGCCGTCCTAATTCTTCCCCCCAGCACATCCTGGTGTGGCGGAAGTGCTGGGGTAACAGGTCCCCAAGGCATTGGGGCGCCTCCTGGCGGTGACCACAGGCCCCTACAGGGTGGAGCTTCCATGCCTTGTACCCGTGGCCCCCAGAGCAACCAGGAAGGCGACCCCCACATGATCCAGGGTGGGCGCAGACCCACATCCGGTCCCTCATGGCGTCCCGGCGGGTCATGGCCCCTGGCATCCCTAAAAACCTATGCAAAGAAGAAGCTGCGTGCCAGGATATTTATTTTTGCATGCAATCAAGCATCGGGTGGTATGGTACTGGTGTTGTAGCACTGAGGCCTTGCAGTAAGGACACCAGGGTTTGTGTCTCTGTTCTGCCCTGAGTGAGGTTTGCATGTTCTCCCCATGTCTGTGTGTGTTTCTTCCAGTTGTTCCTGTCTCCTTCCACACTCTAAAGACATGCAGGTTAGGTGGATTGGCAAAGCTAAATTATCCCTAGTGTGTGTGTTTGGTGTCTGAGTGTGTGTATGAGCTTGCGCTGCGATGTACCGGTGTCCTATCCAGTGTTTGTTACTGCCTTGAGCCCTTTGCTAGCTGGGATAGGCCAGCCAACACTGACAATGCTTTTATGAATCCCATACCAAATGGATTATAATGGAGACAGATACTGTACATTACATTTGTCATTCTAACAGATAGTGTATCACAAATATTTGTAGTAATTCTTTTTATTACAAGAAATGTGTCTTTCTATTCATCTAGTTGCTATATCTCTGTCATTCCAACAGATGCAGCATCACAAACATTTGTAGTAATAAAATGCATTGCATTTGCCATTTTAAAAGATAGAAAATTTTTGTGATAATCACTGCTTTTATGAATCCCATTCCAAATGGCACATAACATAGATATATGCATTGTGTTTGTTATACTAACAGATGGCACATCACAAACATTTGTATTACTACAAATATTTATAATGCGCCATCTGCTGGAATGACAAATGAAATGGATTTTATCATTACATGCAATACAAAATATGTTCCAATACATAGTACAATGCAAATGTTAATCCTGAGGTCTGGTAGCACAGCTAGCATATAATGGAGGGTTGTATGGAAGTAGGGTTGCCTTATCAGAATGTGCCATTAATGTGAACAAAAAGATTCTGATGCCACTTTACAGCGTTTGCACTGCATGGCAGCTCTACTGTTAACTCAGAATTAGGGCTGTTGAATGAAGGAAACCCAAAGGCCAACAGAGGTAAGTCAAGTGACGTGGTCCCTGGACTTCCAAAAGTTGTTTCTGAGATGGGTCAGGTGTAAGGGTCATGCCATTCCTTTGACCTTGTAGTTGAAAGGTGAGTTGAGGCAAGAACTCAACTGACAGACTACAGGACAGAAAGTAAGTAAACAGAGATAAAGGATGTGAGAGAGTATTTAGTATTACAGGCATGGTATCCAACCTGTTATGCATTTTCTGCTGATCTGATTGTTTTTTATTTTCACCCACTTATGGCTATCCAGGCTCCATTTTTCAAAATCAAGCTTCTACCTTTGTGTATTTAAATTTTATTTTTAAGTTTGGATGGCATGCAGATATATAAAATATATTTTGCTTTATAAAGAATGAAAAATTTAAAGTTCTACGAGTATAATTTGGTAGAGGGTTAACCCTGTCATGTAAGACCAATCAAATGTCACTGTTGAGCAAACCCCTCTGAATTTGCTTTGCCTTGAGCTCAGAGAAAGACATAGAAATGTTCAGGTATTACAACAAACTGGGCAAAATATACTGCTCAAAAGAATTAAAGGAACACTTTTTAATCAGAGTATAGCATAAAGTCAATGAAACTTATGGGATATTAATCTGTTCAGTTAAGTAGCAGAGGGGGTTGTTAATCAGTTTCAGCTGCTGTGGTGTTAATGAAATTAACAACAGATGCACTAGAGGGGCAACAATGAGATGACCCCCAAAACAGGAATGGTTTAGCAGGTGGAGGCCACTGACATTTTTCCCTCCTCATCTTTTCTGACTGTTTCTTCACTAGTTTTGCATTTGGCTACAGTCAGTGTCACTACTGGTAGCATGAGGCGATACCTGGACCCTACAGAGGTGCACAGGTAGTCCAACTTCTCCAGGATGGCACATCAATACGTGTCATTGCCAGAAGGTTTGCTGTGTCTCCCTGCACAGTCTCAAGGGCATGGAGGAGATTCTAGGAGACAAGCAGTTACTCTAGGAGAGCTGGAGAGGGCCATAGAAGGTCCATAACCCATCAGCAGGACCAGTATCTGCTCCTTTGGGCAAGGAGGAACAGGATGAGCACTGCCAGAGCCCTACAAAATGACCTCCAGCAGGCCACTGGTGTGAATGTCTCTGACCAAACAACCAGAAAGACTTCATGAGGGTGACCCAAGGGCCCCATGTCCTCTAATGGGCCCTGAGCTCACTGCCCAGCAGCATGCAGCTCGATTGGCATTCGCCATAGAATACCAGAATTGGCAGATGCACCACTGGTGCCCTGTGCTTTTTACAGATGAGAGCAGGTTCACCCTGAGCACGTGACAGAAGTGAAAGGGTCTGGAGAAGCCATGGAGAACATTATGCTGCCTGTAACATCATTCAGCATGAGCAGTTTGGTGGTGGGTTAATGATTGTCTGGGGAGGCATATCCATGGAGGGTCACACAGACTGCTACAGGCTTGACAAAGGCACCTTGGCTGCCATTAGGTATCAGGATGAAATCCTTGGACCCATTGTCGGACCCTATGCTGGTACAGTGGCTCCTGGTGCACAACAATTCCTGGCCTCATGTGGTGAGAGTATGCAGGCAGTTCCTGGAGGATGAAGGAATTGATACCATTGACTGGCCACCACACTTTCCTGACCTAAATCCAATAGAACACCTCTGGGACATTATGTTTTGGTCCATCCAATGCCACCAGGTTGCACCTCAGACTGTCCAGGAGCTCAGTGATGCCCTGGTCCAGATCTGGGAGGGATCCCCACAACACCATCTGTCATCTCATTAGAAGCATGCACCGATGTTGTCAGGCATGTATACAAGAACACAGGGGCCATACAAAGTGCTGCGTACAATTTTGAGTTGCTGCAATTAAATTTTGGCAAAATGGACTAGCCTGCCACATAATTTTTTCACTCTGATATTTGGGGCGTCTTTGAATTCAGGGCTCTGTAGGTTGATCATTTTCATTTCCATCAAACGATGTGGCATCCTTTCGTTCCTAACACATTACCCAGTCTATATCAGTATAGATATCCAGGAGGATTTCTTTTTCCCATTGAGATCTGATGTGTTTTCAAAGTGTTCCTTTAATTTTTTTGAGCAGTTTACATTGAGGTCAGTAAGGAAGGAGAAAATGAATTAGTTTTGATGGGATTATAATGGTACAATGGTCTTTTAAGGGATAGGGAGATGTCTTCCAACTCTGCTGGACCATTTATTATAGCTAAAAATGTGACCTGATCTGTGAGGCAGCAGTACTAATTACTGTGCCACCGTGCCTCCTTGAGATAAACTAATGCTCTGAGTCCACAATATTCCAAGTCTTTCATCTCTCTCTCTCTCTCCATCTCCATCTCCATCTCCCAAGCTCTAATCACTTTGACTAACACCTACAGAGCCTGTGATGCAAGGGGTCAGTGTGATGTACTGATGTACTGTTACTACATAATATGTGCTAGACAGAGGGGAGCATAACAAGCTTAATCCAGCCATAAAGACAAAACCTACAACATGTATATGCAAAGCAAGGAAGTATTTTCATAATATACTTATTATGGTCAGCTAATGTACCCCTCACATTAAAATATTGCAAGTTTTTCTTTTTTTTTTCTTAAACACATGCAGGGTACAGTTGTAGCTGCGTAATTACATCACTGAAACCTATAAGTTAGCTATATATTATAATGCATTATGCAGTTCTGCACAAAGAGTGTCAAGTGACTGACACAGCAACAAAGCTGTTAGTATACAAAGTGCACTGCCAGCATCGGTTTTATGTGGGGAAAGGGAGAACACGGGAGGAAGCACATTATGGATGGAGCGATCTCTGAGTGAATGTAGCTAACTTCTAGTGATTTCCCAGACACAGCAGACATGACAATACATGCAAGTACTAGAATAAACAGTTGGTTTCTTTGTGTGTGTATGAATGTCATTAAATTGTGTAATTTAATTAATCCAATTGTGTGTGTGTAATTCAATACATGTGCCAGAATTTCAGCATAGCTGTAATCAAATCAATTCCTATACGGAAGCCTAATTTACGGTCAAGTACCACGTTACATCAGTCCTTCCATTTCACAAAGAAAGCCTGCCATTTTTTTGCATTTGTTTTCATTGTCGGGTCTGCCATGTCTGTGAAAACATTATGATTGACCCACCATCTGCCGCTGTGCTCTTTTCTAGTGACTTGATCTAACCATCCACTATATGCCACTTTGTATAGTTTCTCTTACTGACATCAAATTCATCCTGGCTGTCATACTGCATATTCCATGCTTTGTGAAACACAATGCAAGTCAATTTCAAGTGTGTTTCATTTTTTTACCGAACTGAAATAACTGAAGTGCTGACAGCTTTCAGTTTCTCCATCATGCATAATAAAACAATGTGAGTAATTACAAGTGTGGCATTTGTTCATTCATAATTTTATAATTTTCTGTTGAAAACAGACAGCAATTCATATCTTTGAAACAATGTTCTGTATTGTCGATTACCAACAGTGACAGGTGAGGATTTGTCGAGGAAAAAAGGATATGCAAATGCAGCTAAATAAAAGCCAGAGTAAAGAGATAGCAATTCACATGTGGGTACTTCTGGCAGTTCTAGTGTTACATTATTTTATCTCCCTTCTTCTTGTGGTGCACAGTTTAAAAACCTATTGTGCTTGGAAAATAAGTTTGCCTAAGACAGCTGCATGGTGAATTTTCAGGGAAATTAGGTGAACAAATTCACAGGCAAACAAAGCAAATTCTCTGTGAAAAACGCTCCCATTTCATCACTCTACACTTGTCACTGTATGGTACTAATCTGGGACTGCAGTAGCTTATAAAAAGGAATATCTTTGTTATGAACTGGTTTAATTATTTTACATTTATTTTTTAAATGTTTCTGGAGATCTTTTACTCTTATTTTGGGATCTGTTTGTGGTGTTGTATATTGGCAAACACATGTCTAGTATTTGTTTGTACAGGGAGATTGACTTAAAAGATGCCCTGAATATTCCGTAATAACTCTCGCTAGGATGAAGCAATCTGAACAAAACAAAGTGCAATGTGCTCCACAGTATTTGGAGCTTGAAACAAGCTGGGATGCCCCTGCGTCAGAGCGATGAGGTAGGCACCGGAAAGCCTTCGCGACATTTAACCTTAATTTGCAACTTTTGGGTGCATACCAGCCGTACCCCTTCACTCAGTCACTCGACTTCTCATCAGGGTGGTGGTGTACAGAATTGGGCACCACGTCTTTATGGTGTGAACCTATTGAGTCACCAATTCATTTAAGCAATGTCAGAATCAACTGGATGATTGTGAGTTAACGGAAGGAAGCAACGTGCCACACATTGGCAAGGAGCATGGCGGAAATTGAGTTCTTCTTTGGCAACAGGGTAATTTCAAAGGGGCTTTGGCCACCACGGTCACGGGATCTGACACCACCAGACTTCTTCCTTTGGGGTATGCTGAAAAGAAAAGTCTACTGGAACAAAGCCTCGAACTGTGGAAGATTTGAAGGAAAACGTCCAACATGAAATTGCTGCTATTCCCCCCCTGTACGCTTACCAATATGTGCAGGAACATGGAGCGCCACATCGAAATGCTTCTGCCAGAAAATGGAAACCACTTCCAGCATCGCGTGTAATGCAATCGATTACATGTATGTCAAGGTATGGAGCATAGTTTTTTGGTTCAGATTGCTTCATCCTAATGGGAGTTACAACAGAATATTCAGGGCCTCTTTCGAGTGAATCTCCCTGTAGATTCAGAATAGTTTTAAAAATTATTAACGTCTTCCTATGTTGCCATTATTGTTTATCTGTGTACGTAGCCATTTCGTGACTCTTTTTCTTTATAGTTGCCTGGATGTTATGTTGTGCATTTTCTTGTTATCTGAATCTTGCAGATATATATATATATATATATATATATATATATATATATATATATATATATATATATATATATATATATATATATATATATATATATATATATCTATACTAATAAAAGGCAAAGCCCTCACTCACTCACTGACTAACTCATCACTAATTCTCCAACTTCCCGTGTGGGTGGAAGGCTGAAATTTGGCAGGTTCATTCCTTACAGCTTCCTTACAAAAGTTGAGCAGGTTTTATATCAAAATTCTACGCGTAATGGTCATAACTGGAAGCTGTTTTCTCCATTTACTGTAATGGAGATGAGCTTCAACGCCGTGGGGCGGAGTTTCGTGTGACATCATCACGCCTCCCACGTAATCACGCAGTACATAGAAAACCAGGAAGAGCTCAAAAAGCGCTGAAGAAAACATGCATTATATAATTGAGAAGGCAGCGAAACAATAAGAAGCGAGCGAGTGACATATACAACCATATTCATGAGTTCTGCTACTTCGGAAACAAAGCACGATGTAAACCTACACTTTAAATTAAGTTCATAGACAGGCTGCGCTGGCGTTTGTAATTTAGTGCATGCCCATATAAGGCCGTCCGTCAGCGGCAATCCAATAGCAAACTGCCACGGGTAAATATTCACGGGTGAAGGACTGTGCTTATGGAGAGGAAGATGAGATGGTCAGGGTGGTGTTTGACACAAACTCAGCGAAACTGCGAGAGAAAGTTTTAAGTGCCAGGACTAAGGTAACATTAAATACAGCCATGGACATAGCACGAGATGGCACCAGCACAGCTGGGAACCTTCGATGCATGTACACCGAGTGGCTCACATGAACTGATGCAGTGCACAGATAAAAAGCAACAGTTCCAAACAGCGCTGAACAAAAACCGAATTACACAATTGAAAAGGCAGCAAAAATATGAAGCGCCTGATAAGCATATTCATAAATCCAGCTACTGCGGAAACAAAGCACACGGTGGAAAAAGTCAATGTCCCGCTAAAGGAAGACAGTGTAAAAAACCCGTGCATGCAGTGTGTCAGGTCTCAGATAAAGAAGAAGACGAGCTGTTTATTGATGCAGTAAGAAACGAATCGATGAATGAAACCTGTCATCTTTACAACGATTGACAAACACGGAATGTAACTTGAACACAACACATCCTACAAATACGAACCTGATTGAAAGAAATAATGATAATCAAATCCTTGATGACAGCAACACTCAGTAACACTCACAAAACAAATACTGTATATTGACAGTCATGTTACGTTATTTTTAAAATGTTCCCTTTTCTTTTCTAGCTTTTTAACACACTACTTCTCCGCTGCGCTGGGTATATATATATGTATATATATATATATATCCCAATCTACATACTCGAATAATGGATACTTTATTCACCATCAATGATTGTTTTGGTAAAGCCATACTCAGTGTATTCATTAGATGAATGGTAAAAAAGTAAGAGCGAGGGGAGGATGACTTATTGAGGCATGCAAGCAAAACCACAATAGCACGCGGGCTCGATGTACGAAAAATACATCTTTTCAAGTTCTATTTACTCCATATGTGTCAAACTCAAGGCCCGAGGCAACATCTGGCCCGGCGTGTAATTATATCCGCCCGAGATCATTTTATATACTGTATTATTGTTATTAATGGCCCGGGATATGAAGCACTGGTAACACAATAAACTACAGATCCCATAATGCAGGGCTTCAGCTGCCTTGCGAACACTTACAGCGTCACGCCGTCTCTTCAGTCGTTTCCTTACTTTGCGAAGGAAGCAGCTTTTTCAGAGCTTCTGCACTGTTTTATAAACGAACGATATATAAGAAAGTCCTTTTTCCTTGCTTCGCCAACGAAGCAGCCTTTTTATTTAATCCACGGTTCTCCGCTGTTTCATTGTTCATTTATTACGATTTTTATAGTTATTGTGTAGGTTTTATTTAATCCACGGGTTCTCTTCTGTGTTCACTGCGGTGTCTTCTTTCGTTTGAGCTTGCCAAGGAAGCAGCTTCTCAGCTTCTGCACTGTTTTAAAAACGAACGACATATAAGAAAGTGCTTTTTCCTTGCTTCACCAACGAAGCAACCTTTTATTTAATTCACGGGTTCTCTTCTATTTTATTGTTCATTTGTTACGATTGTTACAGTTATTGTGTAGGTTTTATTTAATCCACAGGTTCTCTTCTGTGTGTCACTGCGGTGTCTTCTTTCGTTTACGACCTTCGCCAAGGAAGCAGAAACTTACAACCACCGAAACTTTGTAACGGCACAAGACTTCAGGTCACATCTCTATAAAACAACCTAATTGAAGCAACTATATTTACTGGCAGTGCCTCAGTGACACAGTTTTTATTTCTCGCATCCCCGTTATACCATCTAATCTCCCATTTTAATTCAAACGCGTTCAATTTCCAGTAAGGCTCTGCTTCGCAATGACAATTAATAAGTCTCAGGGACAAACACTACAAAAGGTTGGCATTTATTTGAGGCGGATTGCTTTTCACATGGCCAACTGTATGTTGCATGCTCAAGAGTGAGCTCAGCACACAGCTTAGTCATATTACAACCAGAGGGCCGAACTGACAACGTGGTATACAGAGAGATTCTTAACAATTAATTTTTGACATATTTTCGTTCAGTCTAAAAATGTTTACTTTTTTATTAATAAAAATATTCAGACAGTATTTCACCGCTGCAAGCGCGGGTATTTTGCTAGTAGATATATATATATATATATATATATAGATACTGTATGTATATATATATATATATATATATACAGTGGAACCTCGGTTCATGACCATAATTTGTTCCAAAACTCTGGTCGTAAACTGATTTGGTCATGAACCGAAGCAATTTTCACCATAGGATTGTTTGTAAATACAATTAATCCGTTCCAGACCGTATGATGTAAATATATATTTTTTAGTTTTTAAGCACAAATATTATTAATTATACCATAGAATGCACAGTGTAATAGTAAACTAAATGTAAAAACATTGAATAACACTGAGAAAACCTTGAACAACAGAGAAAAATAACACTGCAAGTGTTCGTGCTATAGTGCTAGGAATCGCTCGCTAAAAAAACTATTTTTAAATGAGTTTTAAGCACAGGGAAAAAAATGAATATTTAAAAAATCCGTAATTTAATAATCCACCAAGAAAAGTAAAATTGCCACAATGCATGCTATGAACCGATCGCTGTAAACAGAACTGAAAACAAAAACAAGCCTTTTCTACCTTATGCGTCTAGGCCTCCCTCGCTCGCTCGCTCTCTCTTTCGTGTGTGCGTGTGTCTCTTTCGCGAGCCTGGAGTGCCTGTGTGTGTCTCTGTCTCCCGCGCCTGCGCCTGTGTGTGTGTGCCTCTGTCTCGCATGTGTGTGCCTCTGTCTCATGCGCCTCTGTGTGTGTGTGTGTCGCACTCTCTCTCTCTTGCTCGCTGCACAGGAAATGCACAGGGAGAGACTGAACATGTACAAACCGAAAGGGAAACTGGCTTGTTCGTATACCGAGTATGTGGTCGTGAACCGAGGCAAAAGTTTGGCGAACTTTTTGGTCGTAAACCGACTTATACGTGTACCGAGACATTCGTGAACCGAGGTTCCACTGTATATATATATATATATATATATATATATATATATAACTCTTTCACTAATGTGTGCTTTGCTTCTTAGATTTGCTTTATTTGTTTAAGAAACTTTTTGCTGTTAGGGCTTTGGTAAAAGATAGGCTTGACGTTTTCAGTACTGACTTTTGTCTCATTATTCTGACTATGCCTCATCTTTTGGTCCTTTTCATTTAATATTCTGTTTATTTCTATTGATGCGTAATAATATCAATTTGGATTATGATGATTTTTGGACTTCTGCTTGATAGCCCAATCTGTAAATGACACATTCGGCAAATTCTTGTCATGGGGTATGTCAGATATGCCACCCGCAGTCCCTGAACTCATTGCCAGACCACATCAATGTACAGTAAATGATTGAAGATCGCTGGCAATGTCACATTTAGAAACCATCCAGTGCAGTCATGCTTGCCCCTTTCTGTGACAGCCAATAAGGGTACATAAAACACAAGACATCAGACAGATAAACTTCTCTTCTGATTGTGAGGTTCAAAATACATGTTGTTCCTTATTCCTTTTCTTTACCTGTCTATGTATTGCAGTTTCGGTTCAGCATTCATTGGTTGTTAGCTGTCATGCACACTAGCCCACTCGAAGACTAAAGACAAAAGCAAACATTTTGATTTTATCAAAGTGAGTCATGGACTAGTTGGAGTGAGTCGTTGGCTATGTCACATTAGGCAATTGGCTTTAAGGGTGCACACCACCGACTGCCTCTGACTCGCTAAGATTATGTAAAAAGTCACCTATTGTGACTTAGCCAGAAGGTCTGTTCTTGTTTGCTACTTTTGTTTTGATTGAAAAATATATAATATGTTGTTCAATTTAAAAGGCACATTTTACTTCCTGGCATTCTTGTTTGCTGAATGCCCCCTAGAGGTCTCAGTATGTAATGAGTTATGTTAATTGCAAGACAACTCAATTTACTGATTTTAAAATTACTTACAACTTATTTTAAAATGGAAAACTGACCATTTCAATTTACCTGAATGCCATCAAGGAAAGATCAATGCATTCTTTGAAAATGTAATCAATAAATAAAAAAAAAATGCCTTAGCTCAATAAGGTTTACTTAATGACTGTAATTTAAGCAACCATATTTTAGCATGACAAGCACCACTAAGTGCAGAAGTATTTTTACTTCTTTTCCATCGTGCTGTCCATATAGAATGGTATAACAAATCATAAACAAGAAAAGCACTCAGTTCAATGGAATGTTCTCATCTCTTCAATGCACCGTCTCCATTTCAATGGATTTAGAAGCACATTCCATGAGGCACAGTTATCAGGGTCTACGCTGATAAAGCATTGACAATTACTTTTGATTCTCTGAGTGTTTTATTTTGCCTCCTTATAATCACTTGAAAGGGCAATGGAATCCCAGGCCTCCAAACCAGAAACTGATTGAATCAATTCATTTTCTAATAGTGGTTTGAGAACTAAGAGTATTGGGGGCAAAGCAGGAAGCCACCTTTGACAGGCAGCCACTCCATCACATGGCTGTGTTGTAGGTTTTAGGTCCATTGCTCTTAGTAAACCCCTGGTGGTATGGCAGGTCTGCAGCTTGCTAATCAGGAGCCCAGTTGTAATAAATGAGTGATTGTAACAACCAATGCATTTTCTGTGAGTGTGTGTGGGTATCGATGGAGTAGTTTGAGCAATGCAAAATCTGTACGTGAAGACACAGTCTGTCATAATAGTTTGATCAGCAAAACATGATCAGAAATGTGACCTATTCTTAACCATAAGATTCATATTCAACATGCATATCTCAGCATATTGCTGTCATAAGCCTTATAATAAACCACCGCTGTACAGAATGCTGTACATAACAAGGAAATGCACAGTACACAGTAAAGTTGATAGTGTTGAATCATCTCTTGTTCTGTGAAAGCAGCCATTCAAAGGGCATACATGGAAAGTGTGTTTCCACATCAGCATTGCAAGTGTTCATTTAACTGTAGCAATTTTGCTGTTCATAAATTTCCCCCTCTGATTTCATAATTAAATGTTAAAACACAATGTCACATTGATAAACAAATATGACCACACAGTACATCAAATGTGGTCGCTTTGGAGCCCACTGCAAAAATAAAAACGAGAAGGGAGAAGAAAAGAACAAATGACACAGTAACCTGATATTGTAAAGACTTGCGTGGCCCGTGGTGGTCTCTTCATTAGGGTCCTGGACTTTCAAACCGTCCATAGTGAAGATATGATATACATATAAAAGAGCCCATGCTTAAAACAGAGCAACAAAATTAACATGGAGAACGAACTGTGAAAAAAAAACATGCATGATTCTTCACATGTTGTAATCCACAGAGTGTGAATATGTCAATAAATAAAATAAAGGATTTCCTTCTTGGATCTCATACATCTCCCAAAAATCACCTAATTGTTATAGTAGAAATCATAAATTACATGCATGAAAGGATTAACAAATTGTTTTATAAAAATGTGATAAATCCACTGCACACAGTTTGTATGGTACATAACAAATACACAGCACATTTTATGCTCCAGTCTTAATATAAATGAAAAAGAATCAATTGCAATAACTTAACTTTTGTGAATATCCATGCAACAAGTACTGTATAAGAATACTATCCCCAGTGTCAAAGAAGGAAGGATGCATGTGAAAGGTTTAGTATCAATTCATGCGTTTGTCTTATTCAAACAAAAACAAAAAAAATAGCTGTATGATGTCCATATCAGAACAACGACTCGATCACTTCTGCAGTTCTCACATATCTGTACTCCATATCAGATATATTCTGTCGCTCTTTGCTAGCCACTCTCGATTCACTTGCCACGTCTTACAATTTACTCGTCACGTCTTACTCAGCAACAAGCACTCGTCACAATCTCACGTTACTTTCCCTTCTTACAATTCACTCATCACTATTCAATTGTTGCTCATTAAGCAGCAGTTTTCATTTCTCACTCACTGTTTTTCATTTTCAATTTTTTTTAACAAAGAGAATAACAGTCAAATTGTGGGTGCAACACCTAGAGGGTGTAATTGTAGGTAAGTGATCTGTAAATTCAAAACATTTAATTCAAATATCAATAAATCCTTACTTTATCCATCCATTTTCCAACGCGCTATATCCTAACTACAGGGTCACGGGGGTCTGCTGGAGCCAATCCCAGCCAACACAGGGGGCAAGGCAGGAAACTGCAGTAAATCCTTACTTTATCAAGAGGTATTCTCTCCATGGAGCTTCAGTCTTTTTTCCGTGTCTGCGTGGGTTTCCTCCAGTTACATCGGTCTCCTCCCATAATCCAAAGACATGCATGTTAGGTGAATTGTCATTAGTAAACTGGCCTTGATGTCTCTGTGTGTGTGTTCACCTTACGATGAACTGGCTCCCTGTCCGGAGATTATTTCTGCTTGCTAGGACAGGTTTGGGCTTCTTTATGACCCTGATCAGTTTAAGCAGGTTTGGAAAATGGATGGATGAATGTAGGCTGATTTTAAAGTCATATGGCATTATAGTAGTAGTATTAGTAGTAACAGTAGCAGCAGCCATATTAGAATAGCCACAACAGATCTTGTTCAGATTAGCTTTATGTTTAATTGGAGCTAAAAAATATAAATTGTAAGAGAGGGAAAGCAGTTTGCATTAATATATCATTGTTTTATACATATTTCCACTCTTTAAAAATGTACTAGCTGTGGAACCCATCTAAGCCGGGTTGATATCTAAATAATCAATGTGGACCTCAGTGTTAAGATTTGCAGCGCACCATGCAGTGCATATTTCTCTGTTATATGTCATTTATTATATGATTCATAACAGCAGTGGTGATGTTTGCGATGCACCATCTATTGGAATGACAGAGGCATAGCAACCAGATGGTCACAAAGACACTTATCCTATCACTAAGGTGGGTAATTTCTTTCCCGATAATTGGTTTATTTTAAAGTATTTTTAAATAATAATGTTTTACCTTACTGAATACACCTAGTTTACCTAGAGTTTATTCTTCATTTTTATCAAATACTAGCCAGCCCCTGCTCTGCCCGCATAGTAGTGAAACAGGACAGTGAGGACGGCCCTACCCGGCTCTCCACTCCTGACCTCCGCCTCCCCTCCCCTCAGCCCACTGCGTGTCTCTCGGATTCGTGCAAATCAGTTGGTACTGCAAGCGAACTACGATACTTAGTGCAAGAGCAACCAGAATGTTCTAGCAAATAGAAAAAAAAACCTGATCTAAATCCATTAAGTAGTTCTCTTGTGAAAAGTGGACAGACAGACGTTGGATTTTATATATAGAGAGACTAGGGGGGCAAGCCCCCCTGCCGCCTTTGCGCTCAACCCGCAGTTGTGGCCAGAATATTAGTAAAATCTATAAATGTACAAAAGAAAAATTATTATTGAGTGGAGTCAAAATCACTAAATTCTATAAATATGTAAAAGAAAAATGAATTATTATTTAATGGAGTAAAAATCATGAAATGAGAATAAAATATTTACTGTCTTACTGATTGGAGTATGTATTCCTGTTAAAATGAAGTCCACTATGCTCGATGAGTATTTATAAGAGACTAAATAAATGATCCATTCGTTTTAACTGACATTCTTATAGATAAAATCTTTTTTTAAAAAATGATGTGAAAACTAAAGTGGTATGCAATGGGTCATCGTACTTCGATCTTCAGCTCACTAAATCACCTAAATACAAACATCGTTGTTACGAACAGATATTTTTTTAAATAGTTTGATCCTCTGAAAGAATGCTTACTTGATCAAAAATAAAACCACAACTTTCTTGATATTAAAAACCATTACTTTCTTGATATTTTAGTTTATAATTTAAAAACGGAATAAAAATCTGAAAATCTAACAACATCACATTAAAGTTCGATAAATTCTGAAAAGAATGATACCAAACATATATATCTAGTGTGAAGGACAGCCGGGTCCCATGCCCGGTAGGGACGCCTCTGTTGCTTATGTTCCGGGGGAGCCGCCATGGGAAGTCCAATACCTCCCCCGGGACGCTTGGTGGCAGCCTCCCTGGCGTCGGTGATTCCCCAACCACCCGCAGGGCTCCATGGGAGATGGAGTCCTCCACAGCTTGGTTGGGGCCCGGCGTGGCCGCTAGGGGAGCTGCCTGCTTCCCACAGCCCGGCTGGACGAAGCTTTCAGCCCCACCCGGAGGTGCAATCGGGACCAGGTGGTTAATCACCTGGAATGCTTCCGGTGGGCTATAAAGGGCCCAGCCACCACCACTCGGCGAGCCAGAGTTGGGAGGAAGAAGGAGACGAAGCTTGCCTGGGAGGAGTGGTGGAGAATTGTAAGATTGTGTTTTGGGACTGTGTTTGGGACTGTGTTGGGCCTGTGGGACACGGGGAAGGCGTGTGCCCACGGCTGAAGAAAATAAAACCTGTGTGTTTTTGTACACGTTGCCTCTGCGTGGTCTGTGCCGGGTCGGGCGCTATATAGCGCCTTTTACACTAGGTTTTGAAATAAGCCCAAGTTAAAGCGTGAAAAAAAGCGTGACATAAAAACATCACATAAAATTGTTGCACTTTTCAGTTTATGATTTTATATATAGAGAATAGATTTTACAGTGCTCACGGGACAAAAACTTTCAAAATATATCTATACTAATAAAAGGCAAAGCCCTCACTGACTCACTGACTGACTCACACACTCACTCACTGACTCACTTATCACTAATTCTCCAACTTCCCGTGTAGGTAGAAGGCTGAAATTTGGCAGGCTTATTCCTTACAGCTTACTTACAAAAGTTAAGCAGGTTTCATTTCGAAATTCTACACGTAACGGTCATAACGGTCGACAACGTCCACCATGTTGAACTTTCTTATTTATGGCCCCATCTTCACGAAATTTGGTAGGCGGCTTCCCTGCGCTAACCAAAACCGATGTGTGTACTTATTTCGGTGGTATGACGCCATTGTCGGCCGCCATATTGAATTTTCCACACGTCACTAATTCTCCAACTTCCCGTGTAGGTAGAAGGCTGAAATTTGGCAGGCCCATTCCTTACAGCTTACTTACAAAAGTTAAGCAGGTTTCATTTCGAAATTCTACACGTAATGGTCATAATGGTCAACATGTCCGCCATGTTGAACTTTCTTATTTACGGCCCCATCTTCACGAAATTTGGTAGGTGGCTTCCCTTAGCTAACCGAAACCAATGTATGTGCTTATTTCGGTGGTATGACGCCACTGTCAGCCGCCATATTGAAGTTTCCAACATCACTAATTCTCCAACTTCCCGTATAGGTAGAAGGCTGAAATTTGCAAGGCTCATTCCTTACAGCTTACTTACAAAAGTTAAGCAGGTTTCATTTCAAAATTCTATGCGTAATGGTCATAACGGTCAACAACGTCCGCCATGTTGAACTTTCTTATTTATGGCCCCATCTTCTCGAAATTTGGTAGGCGGCTTCCCTCCACTAACTGAAACCAATGTACGTACTTATTCCGGTAGTATGATGCCACTGTCGGCCGCCATATTGAACTTTTCAACAGTCTTTGTTACTTATGGGCCCATCTTCAAGAAATTCTATCGATCAAAGAACTGTCACTTACCGAGTGGTTTCCATGCCCGGAGATACCACCTACCTTTTCCATTCTCTTTGTTACATATTGCACGGCCATATCAGGCTCACTCTTGATATCCGGAGGAACATTCTGTCTTATGTATTGAATGACTGGGACAGGTTCAAGGTGTGGACTGATGACGGTACAGGAGATAATTATACTACACAGGGGCAGTATAAGAGTGAAATGCTTAAGCCCTTCACGTATGGTTCTGCATGTGAGTTGATGGCTGCCGCTGAATTGTTCGGTTGTCGCTTTCAAGTGTACTGAAATGGCCAAATATTTTACACCTTTCGACAACCGCCAATGCCTCTTAAACATCTTAGATTCACGGGTGACGATTTCAGTAGTAGACACTTTGATGTTTATGAATGTTTAAACTCTCAAAAGCTGGATGTGATTTTATCGATGAAACTGGTTGTGAGCTTACAACGCTTGACAGATGCCAAATGTCACTTCAACACAACAAATCCTGCAAATACTGTCGTAATTGAAACAAACCATGAAACTCAAACCGATTATGACAGCAGCAATCCAAGCTGTGAGATTTGAGACAAGATTACTGTTCACATGGCCAACTGTAAGTTACATGCTCAGGAGTAAGCTCAGCGCACAGCTTGGTCATGTTACAACCGGAGGGCCGAACTGACAACATGGTATACAAAGAGATCCTTAACAAATAATTATTGGCATATTGTCCCACAGTTTAAAAAGGTTTAATTTTCTTCTTAATAAAAATTTGAATGCAATACTTCACCGCTGCGAAGCACAGGTATTTTGCTAGTATAGCATAAAAAGCCAAGTCTAGTGAGGATATTGAAACCTATTTGTTGAAGAAATACTATTTTTATTTGGTCCTGTGTTTACTGCTCATTTCCCTATAGTACACCCCGTATTCCCCCTGTTCTAGTATTGCACCCCCTGTTTGATTGTGATTCATTCTGGGTGACAAATGAATAGTGATGAGCGACGACTGATGCTTTAATGGTGAAAATGAGTGAGTGGCAAAGTATGACAGGCAATGTGTGATGAGTGAGAAGTGAGGAGTATAAGTGTTGAGAGACTAGTGAAAAATGATTCATGGCATACAACAGAGTCATAATTTACTTGATATGAGAGAAGTGAAAATTGACTATATATGCTGCAATGGCTGTGATACAAATAATTGTCAGTCAGTCGTTTTTTAACTCACTTTTCCCTGAACAATTTCATGGGGTATGTTGGAGCCTATCCTCCTAGCTAGTGTAAGGTGTAAGGTGTAAGGCAAGAACAAATCCTGGACAGTCACCAGTCCATCGTAGGGTACCCACACACACTAAAACCAATTTTACTTTGCTGATGCACCTAGCCTGCATGTCTTTGGACTGTGAAAGGAGCACCTGGAGGGAACCCAAGCAGACACGGAGAGAACATGCAAACTCTTTGCAGGGAGGACCTGGGACATAAACTCAGGTCTCCTTACTGCGAGGCAGCAGCACTACCAGTGTGCCACCATGCCAACCACAAATTATTGTGTCAATAATTTCTTTCATTATGTAAGGGTTGTATACTTCTTTCATCCACAGTGACTTGCCCTGGCTTTCATGAAGGGAAGATTTCCAGAAATGCATCAGCCAACCTGTTTAAGTGGGTAGCCATTCAATCTGCCCATTATACCCCTATATCTGGGATGTTGTTGTGGACACTGTACAGCTGGACTTCACCTTGTTTGGCAATTTGAGTATGGAGCCTCTACTGCACGTGTGTCAAACTCCAGGCCTGGAGGGCCGCAGTGGCTACAGGTTTTCATTCTAACCTTTTTCCTAATCAGTGACCAGTTTTCACTGCTAATTCACTTTTTTCCCCTTCAATTTAATAGCCCTGTTAGAAGGATTCAGTCCTCTGAATTGATTCGTTTCCTCATTAAATGGCAGCCAAACAGAAATAAGGCATGAAACAAGCCAACAGATGACCAGCTAAACTGGGGCTTCAAACTCCAACCAGTTTCTTAATGAGAAGCCGATGCTTGCTGTTAATTAAACCCATTATTTAATTCCATGGCTTGTTGCTGCTCTCGTTCTGCCACAGCAGACATTTCCAAATCTGTTGATTTTCTGTTTTTAATAAAAACATTGTCAAAGTGTTTTGGTGAGTTGAGATATCAGCCTTACTGAGACCTTCACCTTTCTTTATTTTCAGATATTGTGTGATGGGCACAGGTGAGCTGGTCATGTAGCGGCTTGTTTTGTGTCTCATTATTGTTTGGCTGCTAATTAAGGAAAAAGAAATAACTATGGGGCCTGAGTCAAGTTAATTAAAAGAAGTAATTAGCAGCAAAAGTGGTCACTAATTAAGAAGATGGTTAGAATTAAAACCTGCAGCCACTGCGGCCCTCCAGGAATGGAGTTCGACACCCCTGCTCTACTGTATCTACTGTATTAATTTGCTGATTGGTATATTCTTATATATGGTGACCTATGCTGTGTAATATTCCTTGTTTAACACTAGAAGTATTTATTTATTAGAATTTATTTGACGTGGATTATTTTTGTGGAACAATAACCTGCTGCTTAAATTGTTTTGCAAAATATCTTGGTGATATTTATTCTGTATTAATAGGCTGTTATTCTTGGCTACTTGTATATACATTCAGACATGCTTAATCATAGTATTCAGTATTGAGCTGCATTGAACCTGTGTCACCCTGCAACCAGCAGTATTCTATGGTGACAACTACATTACTTTCAAAACATAAGAGACCTTTGGAATAGGAGTTAATTTTTGTCTTACAGATTTTTCTGCCTGTAAATTGTTGGGCCTTTACATCTGCCTCTTTTTTCTGTGAAGGTGAAGAAAATTTTTTTATTGAACTATATAATGGACCCGCTAACTAAAGAAGAGGTTGCCAAGTCTTTGAGTCTATCCTATAGGGGCATTCAGACTATTTGTCTCTGAAAGGTGAATAGACGCCAATAAATCTCTAAAGAACATGGAAGACAAAGAGACTGCAACCTGAATAGCGTGTTATTAACTAAGAGAATGGTTGTTTTTTTTTCCTCCGTTTCCTTTCTTACTGCCGTTTGCAGTGCTTCTTTCCAAACATCGTCACAAATGTCTAAGTGGTTTGTGGGTCTTCATGGAGTTGAATTGTTATTCTTATAATAGAGTCTCTACTCGTTTCTGTTGCCTTCAGCATCTGACATTTTTTTCTTCTTGTTCTTTAACATTGTCATTTTATCTAATGCTTAACTAGTCAGTTACTTTTTTGATTTTATATGTTTTTAAATACAGTTGCAGGACTGAGCTTCTTGGGGTTGCCCCCATGAAATAAACACTGTTGATTTTCTTTTGCTTTATACAAGTACAATTGTAAACTGCTTTTAAAATATTTTTTTCAATAGTGCTTCTATCAAATGTAACTGTTGTTTTATACTTACAACCAGGATAAAACATGATTTATCAATATATTACATTTTAGTTTTGTTTTTCACTTGCTTACCCTTGATATCTTTCATAAACCATCTTGTTAATTTATATTCTGCATATACCATATGCTTCATGCACATGAAATGCATTATTTAATTTTGTACTACAGTATTAATTGTTTTGAAAAATGGGATAATGTTTACTACCATCATATAATATTCTAATTGGGTGACTGTTAATAAATAATATTTCTAATAATATAATAATATAATAATAAAAATAAAATGTAAAAACTCTGAAATAGTTTAAGTCACCCTAATTCTGTGTGTTCATAAGAAATGGATTTACTTCATGAGGTCGAAGTACATAATAAACAAAAATATTTGAAATATTAAAATGTGTGTTTCGGTTTAAATGTTTAAAGTGTAAATATTATCACTTGAAACAGAAATTTGTCATTTTTCACCCACAGATGAAGGTCCATAGTGGGCCAAAACCCCTAGTAATCAGTCAAAATTCAAAAATAACATCATATTTGTAATCACTGCCCTTGAAGTGGTGTAAATGATAACCTACAAGCTCATGTTTTAAATTTGGGATTTTTAACTTTCTCTCTTAGAGGGCTATGACCACTGATAAAGAATCAAATGTCAAAAATATTCCCATATTTGTAATTAGCAACCTTGAAAGAGCATAAAACAAAACTCCACATGCATTTAATACCAATACGAATTTGTTTGAGGTTTTTTGAAAAGGAATGCCTTTCACTCCTCATACCCCATTAGGGAGTAAACCCCTGGAGTCAGCTGATGTGGCAAGCATGACCTGAAGTCCTTCTGATGAAATCTGATGCAGACACTTATTGGTTTACTCTTTATCATATGGGTGTAATTTCCTGCACAATATCGGGTCCAAAAATGGCATGTACGTGAATGTTTTCTGGGTCTAGATGACCAAAAACAGGAGGGAGCCATAAAAACCTTGATACCTTGTATAACTACACATCAAGATAAGTCGAATGGTATTTCATATGTGGTAGTTTTCACATACCGGAGAGTGCCGGACAAAAAAACTGAAGTGATTTCAGAGTGTTCTAAGTAATTCTTATGAAAACAACAAACAACAACGACAGCAGCATTTATTTCTCTAGCACATTTTCATAGACAGGATGTAGCTCAAAGTACTTTACAGGAAGTCCACAGGAAAAGTTCAAGACAAGAGAAACAAATTACATTCAAGAATCAAGTCAAATCAAGTCGGGGAGCACACACTGGTACAGTGCGTTGCTGCACCCACTACACGGCCCCCCCAGGGCAGACACACAGTCCAGTCCCACCCTCCAGAAATGAACCTCTATCTGCCGCAGCCAGGTGTTACGTGGGTGAGCCCTTGGCCTGGTCCAGCCACTCGGGTCCCCAACAATGAAGATCTTATGAGCTGGATCACCCTCAGGGAAACGTGCCACATGGCCGTAGTGCCGTAACAATGCAGGTAATGTGCCTCATTTGGGACTCCATCAGCAACCACTCATTCGACACAAAGTCAAACAAATGGTACCCAAGGATTTTCTGGAGAGACACAGGACCAAAGGAGTCCAGTCTTCGCTTCAGGTCACTGGATAGCGTCCATGTCTCGCAACCATGTTGCAAGACAGGAAGCACCAGGACTTTAAAAACATGGACCTTCGTCCTTTTGCATAGATATCGGGAGCACCACACACCCCTTTCCAGTGACCTCATGACCTACCATGCTCTCCCAATCCATCTACTGACTTCATAGGAAGAGTCACCAGAGACATGAATGTCACTGCCAAAGGTAAGTAAACCTCTCGACAAGGTCGACACTCTCTCCAAACAGACACACTGCTGATGGCTGTGCCTAAGAGGTCATTAAAGGTCTGGATCTTGGTTTTTATCCAGGATACTCACAAGCCCAGACACTCAGACTCCTCACTCAGCTTCTCGAGCACTGCGATCAGAGCCTTCATTGACTCCGCGAAGATCACAGCATCGTCAGCAAAGTCAAGATCCATGAATCTTTCTTCACCAACAGATGCCCCACAGCTTCTGGACCCCACGACCTTGTCCAGCACCCAGTCCATACAAGCACTGAACAGAGAAGGAGCAAAAACACACCCCTGACTAACCCCAGAATCAACTGGGAAAAACACTCTGTCTCCACTCTGCACAGCACTCACAGTACCAGTGTATTGGCCGGCCATGATTTCCAGCAACCTTGAGGGGATCCCACGAAACCTCAAGATGTCCCATAGGGCAGCTCGATCAACTGTGTCAAACACTTTATGAAAGCTGACAAAGGCTGCAAAGTAACTCTACCAATATTCGCGTTTGCGCTCTATGAGAACCCTCAGTCCCAGGATGTGGTCGATGGTAGACTTCTTAGGCGTAAAACCAGACTGTTCCGGTTGCTGGCAGATGAGAAAATGATCACGGATTCTATTGCGGATGACCTTAGCAAGGACCTTACCCGGCACAGAGAGCAATGTTATCCCCCGTAGTTGTTGCAATCGGCTCAATGGCAACATTCAAGAATAATAATGAATAAATAAAAAAATCAATACAGGATAACATAAAAATAGTATTTAATAGATAGATAGAGTCCTTCCTTCACTCATCAGATTGGACAGCCAGCACAGACTCCACTATGGAAAACCCAGGAGCTGGTAGACGGCCAGTTGGCTGTGACTTTATTCTGGAGTTTCTCTTTTGCAATTTTAATTTCCTCTGTTGTCAACTGGCAGTAGTTCATCAGTTAATTAATGGACAGATATTGTTGGTTTCCATGCTTAATCAGTTTCTACCTTGTTCACTGTGTGTTTTAACAAATTAGCATTTATATGTGTACCAGTTCTGCATTTAGTTATTAGTATAATCTGTGCTTGTATTTTAACTGAGAATTATTCACAGGGCTCAGCACCTGCACTCAGTTTAAAAAATAAGTTGCATTGTAATGTATATGGTATGATATTCAATGTCTGTAAAGAAGAGACTGATGATAAAGTCGGATAACTGGGAGGACAGAAAGAATAAAATAAACACCATCAATAGCACCGGTTCCTTATATTTGGCATCTACATTGATTCAGCAGTATATAGCCATTTTCATAACATTAAAATCATTTTTTTAATTATTCTGATTGTTGTTATTTGTAATTTAGCTTTAACTTCAGTGTCCCTAAACATTACACTTAATAGTGCAGAGTTCAGCAACACAATCAGCATTAGGAACCACTACTCACAACGGATGTCTTTGAGCCTTCTTGTCTCTCTATTATAAAAAAAAATCCTGGGAGGCAGACTAGGGAGATGAGACTTGATCTTCTCGGAAGACAATTTGACGTCACGTGAGACAAGGCACTGAGACCACATTTAAAACAAGTTCACGGACTCTAACCAAGTGGTTGTTGGAATGCTTTTGGCAGACAGACATCATGTGCTCCCAGCTCTTAAAACAACGACAAGCGACACACAGAATATACAGCTTGTCAGCAGCAGATGATCCGAACGCTTCTCCTTAGCATGCATTCAGCCTCCCCTTCTCAACGCGAGCGGCACAGACGCGAAGTGGCAAAAGGACAGCTGCTGTACAGGCTTTTAAATGATCGACGTGCAGCGCGACAAAAAGAACACACAGCTCACCAGCAGCAACAGCAGAAAGACAGCAGATGGTCCGATGGCATCTCCTTAGTATGCGTTCAGCCGCTCCCCCCGCCCCCTTGACAACGCAGCGTTACACGTCATGTGAGAAAGAGAATTAACCATGCCTGGGGCCGGAAATAAAGGACAAGTATTGTTTTTACAAAAGTTTTACAATAAAAGTAAAAATAATGCATATGTAACAATTCCCATGAAAATAACAATATCTTTAAATTGTATATTTGGTAAACCAAACACGGGGGCCGGCGAGCAAAGCGAGCAGGGGGCAGAGCCCCCTAGTATGATATAATTATTAAAACCTCACTTTCTTACTGTTTATATGTTTAGCTCAAAAGAATATTACAAAACTGCATTTGATCCTTGTTATTGTATTTGGTATTTTTGTATATTTTGTATATAAGTAGGTTGTAAAACAAAAGCCAGTGTTATAATCTAGGGGTTTTCAAACTCAGTCCTGGGGCCCCTCTGTGGCTGCAGGTTTTCATCCCAACCAATTTCACAATCACTGAGTCGTTTTACAACTAATTAATCCCTTTGTTTCATTAGCTCACCTATTTTCTTTTCTTTTTTTGCAAAAAAGTGCAGTACTTTATTGACATGCAAACGACGCTGAAGGCTTAAGGGAAGGAGCTACTTCAGTGTTATCCACTTGCGTACCTCTTAGCAAATAATGGCTTAAAGAACCTGAACATTAACAAATTGCAAAATCAAATTAAAAGAATGAATTCATCCACTTGTCACACATATATCTGTCTTCTTCATCTAGTAATCATTTAGCATAGCCAGTTTGTAATTTTCAGAGTAACACAAGGAAAACATTGAAACTGGAAAATGACAGCTTGCTTAATTAATGGAGGATTTCAATTAAAAGAAGAAATTAATTGGGACAAAACCTGCTGCCACAGGGGTCTCCAGGTCTGAACTTGAAAACCTCTGTTATAGTCAATGAACGCTGTGTTATTAAATAACATAAAAACATTGATACTAATTTCATTAGTGCAGAATACCCAACTCTCTGTGTAATCAGATCTTAGAAGTAGCAAATGGTTACACTATTTTAGTAGTAATAATTACAGCCGGGTGTTTCTTGTAGTTAATAATATTGATTCTTACATTGATCCTCCTTGATACAACTCTCTGATATTTGAGGATTTTTCAAATTTCAGGTTATGGCGCAACATCTTTATTACTTTGTAATTCATAAAGTTCTAAACTTTTGAGTAAACCAGTACTATATCCTAAGTACCCCAGCTCTGCTAGAGCTCTTGCTCACAGATAAATGATAAGCCATTGTTTGGAAAATGATTTTAGCAGAGAGTAGAATGCTTGTGTGTGTTATGTACTGCCATGTGTTTATGTTGTCATGCTTGTGTGCTTAGGAGGCAGCGTAAGGGCTCTGGTGATGGTAATTACCCACTGAACCAAAGATTGGCGCTGTATTTTAATGCCTTCTCCCTTCCTCCCTCTGTAGAATGGAAGATTGACATCCATTCCTGCCCTGGCTTCATGTCTGTTGAAGTGGACCTTCTTGGACCTGTTCATTACTTCTGGGAATGCATATTACTGGATGTTCTGCCATCTTAAAATCAGTTTGGTATTGCGCTCCCATCTCATAAGACAACATTTTCATCTTGGTTAAAAAGATCATTTTGTTTTTATTTATTTTCATTATATACGGGGTCATGGATGTGCCCCCAAGCATTTTTGCTTCTTTTCATGTAATGTGTTTTATTATTTTTGTTATCTTTGAATTATTGTTTTTCATATTTTTATGTTATTTCGGTCAATTGGTTAATTGTGAACTGCCTCTTTTAGTCTGTCTATTTTCCTTGTTCTTTGTAGGTGGTTGTTGCAAGTCACAGGGTTATATTCATTGACAACTTTGTCACCATGTCTAGCGACTTTTCAGACCCCTGTGGTGATTTTATTTTTTAAAAGACCATCTATCTATCCATTATCAAACCTGCTATATCCTAACTACAGGGTCATGGGGGTCTGCTGGAGACAATCCCAGCCAACATAGGGTGTAAGGCAGGAAACAAACCCCAGGCAGGGTGCCAGCCCACCGCAGGGCACACACACACACACACACACATTGGGGACAATTTAGGATCACCAATGCACCTAACCTGCATGTCTTTGGACTGTGGGATGAAACCTGGAGTACCTGGAGGAAACCCACGCAGACACGGGGAGAACACGTAGGGAGGACCCAGGAAGTGAACCCGGGTCTTCTAACTGCGAGGCAGCAGTGCTACCCACTGTGCCACTGTACCGCCCTTTTTAAAAGACCCCAGCAACAATTTCTTTACTCAAGTTACTGACAATGCTCTACAGTTTAGCAGAGCTCACAACCCTCCATGTTTATTCAGAGAGCGGCTAATGACCAATCATTATGCACAACTGTTGCTCCGCCTTTATTTTAAATTTCTGATGATTTTAGCTAATAGCTAGGCTGTATTTATCAGGTAGTCAAAAAAGGAGCCATTTACCTATTTCCTATTTATGCCACATCTACATATTCTGCATCAAGTCAATAACTTACATGTTTCAAAATAGACAGCCCATTCTAACGCACTGCACATAACCAACACATTTAATGAAAGGGTATAGTTTGCTGTTGGATAATAATGCCCCATTCAAAATTATATTTGCAAAAATGAAAACAATGGAGTTAACCATCTTGAGCAGGATGGATTCTCTTGCTTAACCTTGATGTTCCGATTTACACAATTCATACAATTTATAATTCATGGTCAGGTTTGAGACTGATACACGTGTACACTACACAGCAGTATAGGATGACACTGTACGCCATTTATGCTGTCTAATGTTTACACAAGGAGATTACAAAATACGCAATTAATTTAAGTTATATGTGTGTCAATGTTTTCTAACTAAACACAACCCCTTTTTGTATAAGTTATAAGCTGATCAATTAATTTCTACCAAAATATTAAAAACCTTCCTTCTGCACCTAATATGAGGCTGGGTCTCAGATTTCTTTGAACATAACAAATTATAGAAGAAATTATTTCCAATAGGTCAAATTATTTTAATTTAAAGCATGCAATACATACTACAAACTGTTCATGCATTTAACACAATTTGTTATTGTAAAAACAGATCGCAATAATAACTGCAACATTGTGTATTCTTATTATGACCTGTAAAAAAACCTTTTCAGTTAAAATCTTGTTTCTGCTGTATTGTAATAGCATTGGGTCATTAAATGACACAGAGCAGCCATACCACATGATCTTCAAAAGAGGTAATCCTGAAGCTAAGCCTGTTCGGGCCCAAACAGTACTTGGATGGGAAACTATGTAGGAAAAAGCTAGAATTATTGCTGGAAAAGGTGTAGGAGATGCCAGCAGGGGACACTTACTCTGCGGACTACGTATGGATCCTAGTGCCCCAGTTCAGTGATGGTAACATGGGTTTTAAAAATTGGTGCCGTCCTTCACATGAGACATAAAACTGAGGTCCTGAACTTATGTGGTCATAAAGGATCCCTAGGCATCCTTCATAAAATGTAAGGTCTATCCTAATGTCCAGGCTAAATTCTCCACTATGGCCTAGTCGTTCTGGCTCCCTAACCACCCCCTGTCTCTAATTGGCTTACTAGCTCCCTTCATCCATTCACCACCTGATTGCTAATGTGTGGAAAGCACGCTGGCACAAGATGGCTGCCCTGGTGGATGCTGCACATTGGTGGTGGCTGAAGTGGCGCCCTACTCCCTATGTTAATAGTGAGAAAAGAGCTAAATGCAAATGTAATTTCTTCTTCTTCTTCTTCTACTTTTACTTAATATATACTAAAACTGACTTTTTTAACATTCAAAATAAACAAAGGTGTATACAAGCTTCATATTTTAATTAGTGGTCTAAAATCTGCATAGTGAATTTTACTGTTCACCTTGTATGGTTACAGGAAAGCTTAGCTTATGTATTATAGGGGTGCTGCTTAGCTTTTGCTTCTCTCTTATCTGTAAACTGGGATTTTATTTATTTTTCTTTTACTTTGTATAGCACAATTCAGTTTAGTCTTTTTTAATTAATTTCATAGAATTGTATTTGTATGTAATAGGGTTTATAGATATTTCAGTAAAGCATTTTAAAATAATCCTCTTTTATATGGATATGCAAATGAGATAATGATATCATCTACCGCTGTGGTCCCCAAACTCAGTCCTGAGTACCCACTGTGGCTGCAGGTTTTTATTCCAGCGAAATTCACAATTAGTGATAATAATTGATCTAATTTATTTAGATGATCTTTTTTTCTCTTCTCTTATTCTATTCTATATATTTTGAGAAGCACAGCAGTATGATTTTTACATTTATAAGACATTTAGAAATATTTCTACTTTTGCTTTAAACGCTTACTTCTCTTTTGTTGTTGTCCTATTGTTTTGTGATTTTTTTTTTGTGCAATTTGCACCCTTTATTGTATCCTAATAATGTTAATTAAAACAAACAGAACTGACAGCCAGGTAAACAACACTGAATGATGAAAGGCTGCAATAACTTTAGCGTCAGACCCACTGATTAGTAGATAACACATTAAACAATCAGAACACCACAAAAAGCAGAAAAATTAGGCTGAAAATTGTTAAAAAGATGAAAAAAATCCCTTATAAATGCTTAGTACATTTAAAAAAAAAGACCAAACTTAGTTTTGTTTTTTTCTCCAATAACGGCAAAATGAAGAAACTGGGAAATAACAGCTCCCTTAAATGGGCTAGGAGTCCAATTAAAAACAGCACTGATCTAGCGACTTCTGGCAAGTTTTTGAGCATTTGAGTGACTACATTAAAAATAGTTGGCAATACTGGTTCTATTTTATTTTCTTTTTTATTATTTCACATTTTGCCTTTTTGGTAAAAACATAATTGCAGAAACAAAAAAACAAAAATGTTTTGGGTTGAACAACAGTAGCAACAGTGGCCCACAGGAGTGAAGTTGAGGTGCCCTGTTTTTGTCCATTTCTTCCCAATAACCACCCAAATTCCCCTTTAGCATTCAGTGTCATTTGCACTTGTGGTCACACTGCTCACTACTGACTGTTAGCATTTGGATACAATTAAGGAGCAAACTTCAAATAAAAATTTACACTTATGCATTCATTATTTCATTTTTAATATGCTAGCAGACCTCTTTAAATGCAAAATAAGAGAACAAATAAGTCTGCCTAATTAGATCAGTTACAAGTAAGAGAGCCTCATTGATTTGTGAAGCTGGTTGGAATAAAAGCCTGCTTCCACCGAGTCACACCAGGAATGAACTTGAGAACCACTGCTATGGAAGATTAAACTGCAGAGGACAAAAGAAATCTTTAAAGAGACTGCCATTGCCAACCTTTAATGGGCCAGAGTTTACAATAAAAATGAAAAACTGGAGCCATAAAATCATCTCTCCTGAATTCCAAAATCTATTCAGCTAGTTAATTGACAGAGTGGAGCAGAAGTTGCCAAGTTCTGCTAAACGGAAGTCTGTGTTTTCCCTTTTTAACACAATTAATTTGGAATCAACAAAGGGTAAAACAACAGCCCTAGAGAAGTATACGTCATTTCAAATGAAGTTATGGTAAGACTCTAAGTGACTGCTATAGCTTTGAAAAAAATTATCATCCTTTATGACTGGCTGAGTTTCAGGGGCGCCTCAGTGTCTCTCTTATTAAGGGAAATTTATCTGATGAACAGCTAAGGGTCACATTTGGGACATGAATAATTTGATACGTCCAATACAACAGGGAAGATTCATCTCACGTCAGTTTTTCATGTTTATTTATTCTTGTATGAGCTTTATTGAGATCTGGGACACAATTGCATGGCTAGCTAATCAACTGACTTCTTTATACAGCACATATCATTATAAAAACTCCAGATAGACACACAAGCAGAATTTAGGATAAACTGACTGACAGTATTTATAGGCAGCTTCTGTCTTTCTTTGTTGACTTGTTTATTTAGGTGATAGTTTGATTTCTGCTCTTTGGTTTGCTTTTGTTTTTGTTCACAGTTCCATGCATTGATGATATCATTTGAGCTTCCCACCATTGTGTGTTGCCTTGCTACAGGTGTCATTATGATACATTGGCACCTGACCTAATGCCTGGCATCAGGGTGGCCGTTACTCTATTTACAGGATTGCAAACACTTAGAATTTCACAGTTAGAAAATGGATTGTCCTCCAATGCATTGCATTAATATGTACACCTTGGCCGCTGAGCCTAATTTCAACACTGCACAAAGATAAATAATCACTCACTGGACAAATTATGGTTTCCTCCCACAGTCCAAAGACATGCCGGTTAGGTGCATTGACGATTCTAAATTGTCCCTAGTGTGTGCTTGGTGTGTGTGTGTGTGTGTGCACCCTGCAGTGGGCTGGCGCCATGACCAGGGTTTGTTTCCTGCCCTGTGTTGGCTGGGATTGGCTCCAGCAGACCCCCGTGACTCTGTAGTTAGGATATAGCAGGTTGAATAATGGATGGATGGATGGACAAATTAGGAGCAATATATTAATACTGGGTAAGGCTTCCTTTTGCTCTCTAAACAGTCTCAATTCTTCATAGCATGTATTCCACAAGATGTTGGAAACATTTCTTTGAGAGTCTAGTCCATGTTGACATGACTGAGTCACTCAGTTTCTTCAGATTTGTCACCTACACATTCAAGCTGTGAATCCCCCTTTCTAACACATCCCAAATATGTTCTTTTTGGATTCAGATCTGGTGATTGGGAAGGCCACAGAAGAACACTGAACTCATTGTCATGTTCATGCAACTAGTTTGAGATGCATTTTGCTTTGTGACATGGTGCATCATCCAGGTGGAAGTAGCCTGAAGAGGATGAGTAAATTGTGACCATCTCAAATAGGCCGTGGCACTCAAGTGATGATTGATTGGTATTCACAGGCCCAAAGTGGGCCACAAAAACATTCCCCACACCCAAGGCAGGTTGAAAGCATGGCCTCATGCTTTTGGCACCAGTTGAAGTGGATGCAAATTAATGGTGGTACACTTTCTATTGCATTTCGAACAGCAGAATACATCAACACTTGATTGATAGGAGGGTCCCCTTGATGATTCTGGAAGAGGTGGTGGTACTTTTTGTTAAAACTGGAAGAGGTACAGGTGCTATGTACCAGTAAGTCCCAGCCCACTTCAAGCACTAGTCACAAACTGTGATCCTACCATCTGTGTGCCTTAGCAGAAATTTAGGTTCATTGGATCAAGCAACACTTTTACGATCTTCTACTATCCAGTTTTGGCTGTAAGGAGTAGAACCCTAAGTGATCTTCTGCTGTTGTAGCCCATCTGCCTCAAGGTTTGATGTGCTGTGCATTCTGAGATTCTTTTCTGTTCACCACAGACATACAGAGTGGTCATCTGAGTTACTGTTGACTTTCTGTCAGCTTGGGTCTGACCAGCCATTCTCCTCTCACCTCTCTCATCAATTAGGAATTGCCATCCACATATCTGATATTCACTGCATGTTTTTGGCTGTCATACCTTTATGAGTAAACTCTAGGGGCTGAGCATAAAAATCCCAGGAGATCAGCAGTTACAGAAGTACTCAAACCAGCCCATCTGGCACCAACAACCATGCCATAGTCGAAGTCACTGAGATCACATTTTTTCCCCATTCTTGTGTTTGATGTGAACATTAGTTGAAGCTCCTGACCTGGTCAGCATGATTTTATGTATTGTGCTTCTGCCACATGATTGGCTGTTTAGATAATTGTATGGATCAGCAGGTGTTCCTTATAATTTGTTCATTGTGTGCATATGAATTACAGAGTTTAAATAAGGTAATTGTATATTAAAAAAGAGTGAACTTTAACTTCAGTATTAATCTGTGGCACACCTTCCATGAAAACAAGTGTAAAATCTAAAATAATTTAATTTCTTCTTTACATAAAGCTCTTTCTGTTACTGTGTGGTAGGCAGTACTGCCGCTCCCTATACGCAGAGTACGCAGTGTGCGTAGGGCACCAACTCCCAGGGGGGCACCATCCCAGCTGCTCAAAAATCGTTTTTATATATTATAATATTGAATTAAAATTAATAATATACATATACAAATAAACAAAAATATAAATATTGCATTTTACGGTGAACGCAGAGTAGGCTAAGCACACGTAATGACGCGCGCGCCCTAATGTATTTACTTTATTTGAATAAAGTTCTGTTTTGGCCCCTATAGTAGGTGTTTTTTTATTATTTTATTTTTACTTCCGTAATATTTGGGGGAAGGGGCACAAAAGTAAATTTCTGCTTAGGGCACCCATTTGGCCAGCAGTGGCCCTGGTGGTAGGTATCTTAATTAGCCTGAAATATCTGTTAGCATCAGTGACGATGTGATGTTGAAAATAATGAGTAGTGATGAGCAGAATGATTCACGCAATTTGTAGGGTAACTGGCTATTTCGCAACACAAATAAATTAACAAACTAAGCTGTGTTTGACTTTCAGGAAAATCTGTGCCATTCACAGAACAAAATCAAGTAGGTAATTTCTGGAAGCATTTTCATGCATTTATTTCATATGTGTCTTCTGTTCATTTAGTATTTAAATAAAGATCTCTCTGCGGTGGGCTGGTGCCCAGTGGCATACCGGTATGGGGCAAGGGGGGACATCTGTCCCTGGGTGCAGCATCCAGGTTGAGCCAAATTGATGTTACGAAATTTTAGAATGAAATGTTTTCCATTCTTAAATGCACTAAAAGGTAAATAAAAAACATTTGCATTCTCAGTCCATCACTCCATCAGTATGAGGATATTTTTTTCCTATGTTTTTTGTCTCTTTCTGATTTCGAAGCACGTGTTAGTTCTATATACCCAAAAGACAATAATTTATCCCCTTCACAACTCTAACATGCTTGACTCCCACCCAGAAACATTTTTGACCTTATTAAACAGGTCGCGTGTCTGACATGAGGCATTAGTGTATCATTGTCTAAGTTGTTGCAAATGCCATTTCTGTGTACCAAGTGATTTGTGTTTATGTATTTGATAGAAAATTGATTGGGCTGTGGTGAAGTATTCTAGTAGATAGCTGCAAAAGTCTAAACGTATCCCCATCATATTTTCATACAAATAAATTGTAACTAATGCAGTTTTTATAAATATATAATTATTTTGCTTTATAATTTGCTATATACTTTCTTTAAAATCATTTTTACATTTCGAAAAATGAATTTTTTCTTACACAAACTAATGACAGATTTAGATTTTAAAGAACACGAGGCGGCGTTATCATTTTCGGAGACTTATATATGAAATTTTTTTCTTAAAATATTATTATTTTAAATACATTTTTTAAAAAATTCTTTCCCTTCCCCATTGCATTTTGGCAAAGAGGAGGGGGCGCAAAATCTTCAGTTGTCCCCGGGCGCTGAAAACCTTAGCTATGCCTCTGCTGGCGCCCTGTGTTGGCTGGGATTGGCTCCAGGAGACCCCCGTGACCCTGTAGTTAGGATATAGCGGGTTGGATAATGGACGGATGGATGGATGGATAAAGATCTCTAGTAAAAAAATAAAAATCACCCAAAGTGTTCATATAATCACCTTGTATAAAGCTACTGGTAGGTAATGGAGCGCAAAGGGGTTTTGGAAGCAGTGACTTTCTAAGTGCTGAGTTTTCCTCTTCCATGTGCATGATGGTGTGTTTTGGTGTGTCTCCATATGGAAAATATGCAGCATTTCACCTTCTTTTAAACATTTACTTCACCTACTCTGCAGTTACATCGAGAACCATTAAAGCAATTGATTTTTTTACAGAGTTGTACAGATTATGTGCTTTATGCAGCTGCAGAAAAGAACACAGGTAAGCACTTGAAGGTAAATGATTTTTTAGAGAGCAGTATTCCTTGTTTTCCATCCAAAAAACCCAAAAACTTTAAATTACTTGTCAATGAGTTTTGCATATCGCACACTGCCTGCTATACTGACCTGATCTCTATGGAATAAGTCAACTCACACTGTTGGTTTACTAACAAACCATGTTTCCCTGTAATGCATCATTTTGTAATAATGTTATCATTTTTGAATTAGTAATACTTTTTTATTACTTTAAATTGTGCTCTTGCAATTGAGTGTTCAATAAAAATGTTGATTACTTGATCTTTATAGACATTTAATTACAGATTAGCCCAGGGCCCCACAATAGATATAAAATCCTAGAGTACAGTATCAGCAACTTAACACAATGGAATAAACTATGCAGATGCTGAGTTCTAGAAATCTGCTGTTGAGGCATGAAGTTTGCATGTTCTCCGGTTTCTAAAGACATGCAGGTTAGGTGCATTGGCGATCCTAAATTATCCCTAGTGTGTGCTTGGTGTGTGGGTGTGTTTGTGTATGTGTGTCCGGCGGTGGGCTGGCGCCTTGCCCAGGGATTTGTTACTGCCTTGCACCCTGTGATGGCTGGGATTGGCTCCAGCAGACCCCCGTGACCCTGTGTTAGTGGGAAATGACTGACTGACTATATATGTATATGTGTATATACAGTATGTACAGTATATATGCATGTACACATATGTGTATGTGTGTGTGTGTCCATATACAGGGGCGGACAAAAGTAGATTTATGGTTGAGTACACAAAACAGAGTTTTTTCTTGTATTATTATTTATTTAATTATTGTATTATTCATTTGTATTATTTGTGTTATTTGCCTTCTTCTTCTACTTATTAAAGTGTGCTTGAGTTAAGCAATTATAACCTGCATGTGTTTTCCCATGTAAACAACTGTAAGCCTGCTTTGGCCCACCCTTGTTTATACGTGTATACTTTATATAGTCAAAAATGTGACCATTGGGAGAATTTTATAGAGGAAAAGGGTGTGACACCATCATTAACAGTTGTTCTGTTTGTCCTTTCAAAATAGAGGAAAGAGAAATCCCCGGAAGATGGTGAGGTCACTTCCACCATGTCATCTTAAGCTCCGCCTCTTCCTGTCCTGCTTCCTTTTCTCTTCACTCTCTACACCTCAGACTATAAATATAACACCATGCCATGTCACTTGCAGAAATTCTTAGATGATTTTGCACTTATGTTGTGTATTGATAAAGGAGATGAGGCAGAGGAGAGGAGTCAGGTGGAGAAGTTTGTTTCTTGGTGCAAAGAGAATTATCAACAACTTAACATTGGCAAAATCAAGGAATTGATTATTAACTTTTGCCACATCAAAGACCCTCTATGTCTGGTCAAGGAGTGGATGTAGAGGTGGTTCACTCCTACAAGTACTTACCAGACTCAGAACACAGTGGAACAAAACTGAATTCCTTTAATGTGGGAAGTGACATCCTTCACATCTTCTACAACTTCTACAATGCTGCACATCCTGTATCTTTGACACACTAACACTAAGAACTTTCAGCCAACAAATTATTCAACAGACGTTTGTCAATTAACACTGCTGTTACGTCTGCATAATGCCTCACTGTGACTGTGACAAAGTCAGGTATTTTCATCGTTGTTTAGACTAATGTGTATGTATATTTATTTATATAATAGTACCTATCAACCAATTTATGTACATTAAAAAGCCAAATTTCTGCCTGGGGAAAAGCCTATCTATCTATCTATCTATCTATCTATCTATCTATCTATCTATCTATCTATCTATCTATCTATCTATCTATCTATCTATCTATCTATCTATTATATAGTGCCATTCATATCTATCTATCTATCTATCTATCTATCTATCTATCTAGACGGACTTACCACCAGAAGTCGAGTGAACCGGCTTCATGATCATTTGCTCATCCTCTTTTGTCCAGACAGCACAATTAAACAGGGCATCCTCTGGATCCCTACCCTGATCTTGTTCTTTTTTTATTCTTTCACATTATATATTAATATATACATTATATCTGCACATATAATTATACTGTACATAATTCCTTTCTCCAATATTTTTACAATTTAGGAGGAGTTGGTAGCCCCGGTCTACTGCACAGTTGGAAGACATTGTAATACTAGACCAGAGTAGAGAGGAAAAGCTTATTAAGCATGTGAACTACAGCATTAATTCAGTAAAACATTGCCTTAGCATCCACTGATCCAAGATTAAATTGACTCCCCTCCTTGACTTTATTGGCAATTCAATTTGCTGACCACTGAGAACATTAAGCTAATGAGGAAAAACCAGTAGGAAAAGCACTTCTCTGGAAATCACTCAGCAGTCTTTTAGCCAACTGTTTGTGGAAAAGTGAGGATGGATGCCCAGTATATAAATGAAGTTAATTTTTGAACCATTCTTGTCAACAGCTCACTTGGTTGCCACTAATCGATCAATAGATGTTCACAAATTATCAAGGAGCACTTTTGCAATGGACAGATGACAGATTTTTTTATTAGCTGTACAGCCATCGTGTATAAGCTTGTTATGTGACATCATAAATGCCGGACTTGTCAGCATATGCTACTCTTTCTTAACCCCTAAGTAGTTCATTTACACCTTTCTTTTACCAAAATACACTAGGGCATCTGGGTCTGTCAAAGGGTGGTCCCTGTGCTTTGTCTAATGCTGTCCACTCTGACCAAACATCCATCCATCCATTTTCCATCCTGAGAAGGGTCATGTGGTTGAGGGAGCCTCTCCCAGCAAGCATCTGGCACAAGGCAGGAACGCTCAATGGACAGGGCTCCAGTCTATTGCCTGGGGATATTTTGCAATAAATCAGCAAGTCTGCCTCTTTAATATCCATTTGGGGGGCTGCTCAGATTCAACTAACTAAAAAAGTCCTGAAATTATCATCTCAAAATTACGCCACCTTGGATGCTCGATTAGAAACTGAATGCATAGGGCACTGCATCATATATGCCATTTTAGACATTTTTGAACTCAGAACTGAACTCTAGGAATGCCAGTATCTTGAAATCCAATAAAACAATAAAAGGTAATTTAATTACAAGGTTTCTCTAATAACCAATTGACCAACCAATTTAAAATGACTAATTAAAAATAAGCTAAAGGAACTGACCAGTCATTTGTGATTAATAAATTAAAAATTAACCATTTTAAGCAGTAAAATCCATTAGCAACACTATTTAGCCTTAGCTTTATTTTTAAAATCAGTTTAATGGTATATTGATAATAAAAAAAAAGTTATCAATTTTTTCAATCAAAAACATGAACATTTCTGAGTTGTGGCTATACTTTTGACTGGTATTGTATGCTATGAAGAAAGTAAAAAATGGAAATGGCAAATATAGAAAGCTTGATAACAAATTTGCATGATTCTAATGAACATACAGTATCCCCATAGCTAAAACCAAAATACGAGAGCAAACACAGACAGAGGACCTGGGGGGATGTGGGTTGAATTCTGCTGTGCTACTGATTTCACTGATTGCTTCATTAATAAATATTAAGAGGCTCGGCACTAACACTGCTCTTTAAAAATTAAAGTGAGTAGCATGGCTATCAGTATAAGCATACCTGAAGGTTAAAATGTTTGAATTCCTAGCAGAGTGCTGTTATTGAGCCTACTGTGTTACATTTTTCACCTGACCGCTTTTTCTCATTGAAATCAATGGGAGTCCAAGTGGTCTTTGTGCAGTCCATTAATTTGATATTACAGGGTGGTCTGTCTGTCATTGGCAGCTGCTAAAATTCACAGTTTACTTAAACACTTTTGTTTCCAGTCGACGTTATTTAACTGCAAAAATTGAACAAAAAAGGCAAAGCTAGTGTGGTGACATTTTGCAGTGATAGTGAGAGCTTCCCTAAGGGTATCATGGTTGCAGTCTTGCCCTCATTGTTAAATATCCTTGATTGGTTTTACACCATTAACTTACAAGTTCCCGATTTCTCTAATTCAAACAAGTTTTATTGTCATCGACAGCAATGTAAAGTTTTGCCAAAGAATCGATATAATATTACATATTAGGTAACAGTTCTGACAACCTGCTGCTAGTGCGATGTAAACTTATACAAATAACAATATTTTTAGACTGCCATTTATGTGTGTGTTAAAGTGGAAACTGAAAAGGACAACTAAATATTGTAAATATTTTACTGCACTGTAATCTTTTTGATTATCTTTGTTATTAAACTCAAAAGGAGCTACACCAAATAAGGAATTAAAATATTATATTATAATACTAGCAGATTACCCAGTGGCTTCGCTCACTGAGTGGAAGGAAAAAAATTGTGGCTCTCATGAGGCAACGGCATTAATGCCGTCTGAACAACACATCCCACGTGATTCAAGTTTAACACTCTGTGCTTGCTTGGCAGTACTCATACATGATGTCTAGTTCTCCTATTTTAGCTATTGGAAGCAGGCAATAATCTTTTTCAATGTTATAATTGAATCCCTCCATATACAGACCCTGACGCCTGTGTGACGTGGTAGCCTGTGAATAATGCATCCGTCGAATTTGATTCTGTTCAGCACATTGTTCGGGTGTTTGTGAGGCCTTCAATTGTGATTGTCATATACGTTGATCAGTTAGCCTGCGAGCCTTCTCTCTCGATCTGCTTCTTTCTGACTTTCTCTGTGTAACCTGACTGTTGTGGTCATACGTAATGTCTGTTTCAAATGCGAGTGCATTATAATATGTTCTGTGGTCATTTGTAATTTCCGTTTCAAATGCAAAAAGAATTTTATATATATAGATAACTGAGTTTTCTTTGTTGTGTTATTATAATTATATAATAATTAAGACTATATATAATTAAATACTTTAGGGACTTTCAAAACTAGACTTCATGTAATTTTTGAAGAATTAAGTGGCTAGGACTGGTGAGTTTTGTTGGGTTGAATGGCCTGTTATCATCCAGATTGTTCTAATGTTCTAATGTGTCATTGGGTGCTTGGCTGGTAAATAATTACAGAAATGACCAGGGGCCTCATTTATAAAATAAAATCAAAAAAACAAAAAAATGCATACAGCAAAAAAAAAATCAGATTTATAAAACCTAACTGCATTATTGCGGTATTTCCCTCTACTTACCCTTTACCTATTTTCTTTAACGGTAAGCATACTCATCAAGTTCATTATTGGGTTGGTCTACTATTATACTTTAAGATTAGCACACACTTACATAGATATACGTATACACACAGACCCTGAAAGATGTATACACATGCACGTTATTCCCTAGCACTTTAACCCACACACGTACCGTATGAATATCATGTGCACAGTCCACTTTCCCTGGTACTGCAAGAGACTTACTTATCATTGGCTTGAACAACGTGCATGCAATGTCTTATATATATATATCTCAGACCTAAATATTACCTTTGATCTCCAAGAATATATTCAAACATACACAGACTCAACATCCCTGGCTATAGGCCATTTATCAAAATGTGAATGTTTTGCTTTAACACACTGTTTATTACTGGACAGAGCTCTTCGTCCGCAGCTCGATAAACCTTGCAGCTTGGATCATATGGCACTTCCTCACTACTCCAGGGGCTCAAAGAAATTTACCTTATTACTTCAATCACTCTAAATATGAAGACAAAGTATAGAAAGTTAAAAGCAGTGTGGTATTTATTACATGAATAATAATACCAGTAGAGAAAAGCATAAAAGAAAATGTGGATAGCAAAGTCTGGATATATAGTCTTTAGAAAAAGCTTACAAAAAGCTAAAAGATGACAAAGATGAATGTTGCAGGCAGCTTGTGATCTAGCACTCGTAGTTGTTCATTAAATACTTTTCTGATGACCAGATGGAAATGGCTGCATGTTGCCGGTGCTCTCTTTTGACGTCACTCTGTTCCCCTTTTCCTGATGTCTTTGTCTGATGTTGCTCTTCAGACGAAGCATATTTATCATAAAATTCTACATAGTTATATACATATGATTGGCTGGCTGTCAATATGATGAATGTATTTGCTCAGATTCTTTAATCTTGAGTATGTCTGTTTTTCCCAAACAATAAAACTTTTGATGTTGTTTAGTACTAATGGCATGTCTTCTTTTCCCAGGTTGTAAACCAATTTAATAACTTGTTGTCCCAGATGCCCAGGTTATGAACTAATCAATAGCCTTAGGTGCCAGTATATCTTCCTTTCTTTGTTGGAACAGCTGTTTAAAAAGTGAGGTACAATTGGAAAAGAGCATATGCTTTGATGTGTCCTGTATTTAGTTCCTCTGTTGTTGTCTTGAGAAAAACATAATGAAAATACAGAATTTGTACCCCACATCACTGTTGTACACACATTTTTATGCAATTTACCGTTTATAAATCCAACTGCCTTGTAAATGTACGTATGTGAGTGCACCACAAACACCACCCTGAAACATCAGTTTATAGAGCATGCTATTCAACCTCATACATATGCAGTCACAATGCTACAGGACTTCATTGGCTGGTAGAGTGGCCTTCCTCCTAATATGTCGAGACCCTGACACTTGCATTTAAGACTGACTGTCTGTGTTCAGCACTGAAGAGCACAAGATAATATGTGGCATTATGGTGCCTCTTCTTTGTGCTCATGGGGTCCGGGAAAGGCATAGAGTACCTGCGTTTAAGCGGGTAGCCATTATCACCTGGGACATTTAATTACATGACTGCTGTTACAATGAATAGTGCAGGCTATACGAAACAACGAATGTTCAGCCAGTTGCCATACCAACAAGGCATCTTGTCTGCCAAAGCCACTTTGCCTAAAAGTAAATGAATGACAGGCTGAGCCAGGCCACTGAGACATGATGTTTACCTGCCACAACATGGCATCACAGATGACTTGTGCATTATTGGAATGTAACTACATATGGTTAACAAAAGCAGCTTTGTTTTCACTAAGTGCCGTATTTGCAGTATGAATACAGTCAACTGCTTCGAGTCGGAGAACTAGACACTGCTGCAAATTGCCTTTTTGATGTTGGCAAAACCATGTTATGCTCTGCAAATAAACTTATACAGGTTTAAATGAAATAAATGTTATTATCTCACTGAAACTACCTTGTAGTTATTGTTGATATAGCAATCACCGACAAGTTAGGGGATGTTCTTGTCAAAGCCAGGTCCTTCAGGAAAACTGGAAGGTGTTCTTGTTCATCCTTTCACTGGTGGAAAACTAAAAGCAGACTGTGCGCTGTAGTCCCAGCAACATGTGTCCTGTCATTGCTGAGATCCCAAGGGAGAGTATTACATGGTGCACATGTAACACAAGGTCAATAAGCTGAGGTACAGTATATGGTCATTTCTGCTTACTCACCAATGAAATAGAACCTATGATGCTAGTATAGTGCTGTTCTTGGATAATAAAACAGTGTTGTATGTGATATGTGATTTCACCATTACATAACACAATACTCTGGGTTTGCTTCCCGGGTTCTCCCGGCATGGGGTTAGCATGTTCTCCCCGTGTCTGCGTGGGTTTCCTCTGGGTGCTCTGGTTTCCTCCCACAGTCCAAAGTCATGCAGGTTAAGAGCATTGGCGATTCTAAATTGTCCCTAGTGTGTGCTTGGTGTGTGTGTGTGTGTGCGCCCTGCGGTGGGCTGGTGCCCTGCCTGGGGTTTATTTCCTGCCTTGCACCCTGTGATGGCTGGGATTGGCTCCAGCAGACCTCCGTGACCCTGTAGTTAAGATATAGCGGCTTGGATAATGGATGGATGGATAACAAAATACTCACTAAAAAGAGTATTTTTGGTGTTTTTAAATGTTTTGTGGTATGAAAAACAAGGAATGTTGCTCTGTAAAGAATTATTTACACTGTCACATTCTCATATGTTCTTTTCTGCAGCTGCGTAAGGCATATGCCACTTAAGGAAAATCAATTGTGTATTTATGCCTCTCGTTCAAAGTCCCATGCAAGAGCGCAGTACGTCTTTTAAAAAAAGTAACAGGCTATGTATTTTCCAGATGAAGACAAACTAAAACATACCATCCTGCATGTTAATACATGTCTTTGACAGCCACTGCTGCCAACCTCAAAGCCCTTAAATAGCAGCCACCTTATCCTAGTTAAAGATATGAATACTTCCTGTGTTGTTTTTTTTCTCACTAATTAAATACTAAATGGCAGCAGGCAGATACATATAATTTTAGCATTAAAACACTTTCAAAGAGGAACTGCCTACTGAGTTTCACTGTGAATTCAATTTCACACAAATCATTGTGCCCATTACTTCCTATGACCAATTAAACCGTCAACATCCTTACTTTGGTCTTCTTGATTAGTGGTCATTGCTCTTGTATGAAAGGATTTGCACGACTGATCACTATTATGAACTGAGAGTCCCAAAACACTTAATAGTTCCAAAAATGGGCAAATGGGCTGTGGGGGATTTGCCATCAATTCATGGCTAGATATAAGGGCAAACACACAATATTATTAAATATAATATAATTGATTTATTTCTAGTGATGAGCGAGCACCAAAGTGTTCGGGTGTTCGGTCCGAACACATTGCGATGTTTGTGTGCTCTACTGAGCACCCGAGTATAATGTAAGTCAATGGGAGACAACCAGGCACCCCCTGCTCTGAAGAGGCGAGGGTGCCTGGTCCATTGGAAAAGGTCAGAAAGTGACAGAAACACCACCCAAATGGACCGGAAACAGCATGGGGACGATGTCTGGATGCATCTTGGACTCCCAAGTCACTGCTGGGAACCAGTTTGTCCGAGATGTACGCCACTTTTACAGACTGACAAAAACACGCCCAAAACCCCCCAAAAAAATCAATTTTACAGGAAAAATGATGCTCTAAAACATTATATGCCAGTGCCTGCAGGTGAGCTGATACTCTAAAACATTATATGACAGTTCCTGCATATATAGCACCCGATGACATTTTTCGGCCAGCCAATCACTGTAATGCCAGCACTTGACATGGCTACTGGTATTACAGTAAGGGCAGTACTTACCTGCCCCTTGATTGACTGTCTCTAACCCGCAAAACGTGCGGGGTGGAGACTCGAGCATGGCGCACATTCAGGGACTGGCCTGGGTTGTTATGACTGTAATCTCTGTCCCTTTGTTTTTATTAACTAAACCAGGATTCAAATCTAGAACTCTGGAGCACTAACCAGTGTGCCACTGGGTTGCCTTATCCTTGTAATTAATTACATGAGATCTTTGTAACGATACATTGTTTAAATGGAATCTTTTAATTAATTCTTGGGTACGCAATTGTACTTTATTAAAAAATTGCTGCAGTGTATGTGTGTTTGTTTGATCTGCTGTGCATTCATTCCAAAAAAAAAAAAACATTAAATAACATATGAATTTGTTGCAGAATTGAAGTGACAAAGGCTTAAAGCCTTAAGTATGGTTGAACAGTCGTGGTGATTTAAGAAGCTTTTGGTATTTAGTGGACTGAGATTTTATTTAAAAAGGTGTTTAATGAACACTTTGCAGTAAATGATGTGATAATGCATCATTTAGTTGACTTAGAGAAAGAAATCAATTGATCCGTTTGCCCATGAGAGTCCAAGAAAATTGTTGGCCTAATATAGTTTCCAAGGAGGCTTAGCTTTATTCATCAAAGCCTACAACAATCAATAGGCCATGAATTGCAGAATGTGGGTTTTAATGATTAAGTCTTTGTAAGATTAATTTTTTGGAGTGCAGCAGTAATAATAAAAGCAGGGATCAATGCCAAATCCATAGTAAACGATTACTTCAACATCTTATCAACCAAACTACATTGCTGTTGTATTTCAAAACCTAAAATTCATTAACTGCTTTTTCTTTTAATGCAGTGTTAGGCACTGACACACTCCATTCTTGACACTTTCCAGGTGTAATTCCTTATAGACATCTTGTGATACTGCACAATGCTGTGTTATTAGAGATTTTTGCAGCCCATAACATGAGTCTGTGTGTGTTTAGGTATTTGGGTGCTATGGCTAATTTTTATATTGCAAATAAAAAAAAAATCTAAATCATTAAATAGATCATGTGGCACATACTATTATGTCCCATAAATCTAGTGATCCTATCCTATCGGACGTGTAAATGGTTTTACCACAGAGTGTAATGTTCCAATCTGGATGACACTGGAAGTTAATCTTCCATTACGTTTTTAAATAACAAGCGATGCAATTCATTTTGTCATAGTGCCATCATTCAAAACCTTCAGGATTCTGGGAGCTGTACGAAACTGAGACGAAGGTCAAATTCAAAGCTTCTATTTACTTAGAATAGTAATTTCAGTAAGAGTGTAAAATAATGCAGCATTGTGGCATTGTGACAATACATGACACAAATGACAGCAAATGACAGAAAGACATCTATCATCAGTGGATTCAGAAAGTATTCACCCCTTCACTTTATGCACACTTTATCGTACTGTAGATTTAAACTATAGTCTGTAACCCATAATGGCAAAGTGAAAAAATGCTTTCTGAAAGGTTTGCAGATTTACTAAAAATCCAAAACTGAACTCACTCATTCATAAAAGTATTCAGTCTCTTAATTCAGTATTTTGTAGAAGCATCATTGGCAGCAGTTGTAGCTTAAAGTCGTCTTGGGTAAATCTTTACAAGCTTTGCACACCAAGATCTGAGCAGTTTATCTCGTTCTTCCTGGCAGGTCCTCTCAAGCTCCATTAGATTTGATAGGAAGCATCTGTAACCTTCCACCATCGGGGGTCTCCACAGATGTTCTATGGGGCTTAAGTTTGTCCTTCGGCTGGTCCATTCAAGGAAAGTCAGAGACTTGTCTTGGCTGTATGCTTTGGGCCATTTGCATTCTAAAAGGTAAACTGTTGCCGCAGTACCTCTCTATTTTGGACAGTTTCAATTCTTCCTCAGAGTCTGACCAGTCTCCTAGTACCTGCCTCAGAGAAGCACCCCCAATCACTTGATTATGCCACCAGCATGCTTCACCTTAGAGAAAATAGCTAGGTGATAAGCAGGGCCTGGCCTTTCCCAGATATAGTGCTTGAAGTTTTGCCCAAAGATTTGTCTTATCAGACCAGATAATCCTTTCCTTCATGCTGTCAGAATCCCTTTCTGGTTGTCGCCACCCTTCTTTTTCCCCATTTAAGTGCCATTGTCACTCATGAAGGGAGGGGGTTGTTGGGTTCTCCCTTGGTGAATTAGATAGATAGATAGATAGATAGATAGATAGATAGATAGATAGATAGATAGATAGATAGATAGATAGATAGATAGATAGATAGATAGATAGATAGATAGATAGATAGATAGATAGATACTTTATTTATCCCAAGGGGAAATTCACATACTCAAGCAGCAGCATACTGATAAAAAACAATATTAAATTAAAGAGTGATAAAAATGCAGGTATAACAGACAAAAACTTTGTATAATGTTAACGTTTAACCCCCCAGGTGGAACTGAAGAGTCGCATTATGTGGGGGAGGAACGATCTCCTCAGTCTGTCAGTGGAGCAGGATGGTGACAGCAGTCTGTCGCTGAAGCTGCTCCTCTGTCTGTAGATGATACTGTTTAGTGGATGCACTGGATTCTCCATGATTCACAGGAGCCTGCTCAGCACCCGTCGTTCTGCCACAGATGTCAAACTGTCCAGCTCCATGCCTACAATAGAGCCTGCCTTCTTCACCAGTTTGTCCAGGCATGAGGCATCCCAGAATAGAAGTCCATAAACATAATACTTACAGCACCACTGCCTCTGTCCAAGTGGGAGGCATCCTCCGCTACCACCTTCTCCTGGTATGCGAACTGCAGAGGGTCGAGGGCATGGCAGACCTGTGGCCTCAGGTCGTGAAGCAGCAGCCGCTGCATGGTCTTCATCACATGTGACGTCAGAGTGGCAGGCCGGAAGTCATTCAGCTCACTAGGACGTGTAACCTTTGAGACTGGGGTGATGCAAGATGTTTTCCAAAGCCTCGGGAGTCTCCCCTGTTCCAGGCACAGGTTAAAGTTGTGCTGTAGAGGATTCTCCAGCTCCAACGCACAGGCCTTCAGCAGTGATTAAGAGTGATCATCAGAAAAGGGTGTGGTTGGGTTGCTCCTTGGTGAATCAAGCACAACCGTTGGAATAGCCCACTGCCTGACCCAAGCAACAGCGACTTGAGACCAACTGGTGGCAGCCCACAACCCTGACCCAGTGGTTGAGAAACACCACTTTAAACTGCTATATGCCTTTACTCAAACCTGACTTTAATCTAGCCACTCTCTACCATAAATATCTGATTGATGGGGTGCTGCTTAGATGGTGTAAGAAGACACAGGAAATGTCAGAAATAGTTGGGGAACCATAGTGATCCCCATATAGTGTGTAGCCAAACAGATAAACATTTGCAATGCTCTAAAATTGTCTTGTTCAAATGCAAGCCTTCTTCAGACAGCCCCTAGGTGGCATTAGAAAGGTTATGACATCTTCAATCCAAAACCGAGGCAGAGACTGGAAGTGACATCAAAGACTTAGGGGCTGTCAATCATCCTTTCTGCAGAGGGGAAAGGAAAAAAGGCATTAGACAACAGCGGCGCCCTCTGGCTCAGAGTGTAACAGTTATTAAATGAGCCCTGAGGTTGTCTCCCAGATGTACAATTGTGACAGTGGTCATCCTTCTAACAAGTTCTCCCATCTCAGGAGAGGACTTCTGAAGCTCTGTTAGAGTAACCATTGCTTTCTTGGTCACCCCTCTGACCAACGTCCTTCGTGCCTAGTTACTCAGTTTGGCTGAATGGCCAATTCTAGGAAGTGTCCTGGTTGTTCTTACATTTCACAATTCTTGAGGCCACTGCTCTCTTGGGAACACTCAAAGCTTTAGAAAAGGTTTTATTCCCTTGCCCTTCATCACAATTTGATCTCAGGGGTCTACAGAGAGTTTCTTGGATTTTCTGGCTTAGGTTTTGTCCTGATATGCAGTGTGAATTGTGGGACCTTACATACACAGGTTGTACCTTTCTAAACGAAGTCCAATCAATTCATTTTGCCACAGGTTGACTCCAATCACATTCTGGACTCATCTCAAGGATAATTAATGCAAAACAGGATACACTTGACCACAATTTGGAGTGCCACACCAAAGGTTCTGACTACTTATAAAATGGAGAGATTTCAGTTTCTGAATTTTAACTAAATTTGCAAACCTTTCTGAAAACATGTTTTTGTTTTGTTATTATGGATTATTGAGTATAGTTTGATGGGGAAAATGGTGAAAGTATTCATGCAAATTACATTTATAACACCATAAAATGCAGAATGTTGGGGGTGGGGGGGCTGAAAACTTTCTGAATCCACTGCATCTATCTATCTATCTATCTATCTATCTATCTATCTATCTATCTATCTATCTATCTATCTATCTATCCATCTATCTATCTATCTATCTTAGTATGTTTATTCCATCACAACTTCTAAATAATTCTGCGAAGCCACACTCAGCTGAGTACCAGTTAGGAAACCATACTAAGCACTAAGCCATGTGTTGTTTTTGACCCCAGATATTTTTAAGATGCTTCTAATCCAGGAGAACATCTGGCTGCCTTGTGAAAATTGGTGGTGTCATATTACATTATATTTTGTTGTGTTTTTAAAAGCAGTCCATTTTGGAATCTGTCCACAGTGCTTTTTATTTTTCAGTTCTCCTTGGTAGAGATTTCCATAATAGTTTCATCCCTGCCTCCACAAAAGGGTCAAGAAAGAGCAAATCCCTAAAAACTATGAATAAGACATTATGTTTTCTCAGTGTTATCCAATGTAAAACTGTAATTTCAGAAAAACATATTTTAAATCCTGCTGTCTACATACGTGTGTGTGTGTGTGTGTGTGCGTGTAGTAACCAAATGGTGGTGCTCAATCAACCGGTACACAAACCTCCTGAATAGATATTCCATCTCTGTGACATAGATGCCTTTATTTTTTATTTATGCCTAAAATGATTCCTTGAGCATAAAACTTTCCTCATGGAGCTTAAACAGTCCTCTCTCCAGGAGTTAATAGAGTCCTATGCTCTAGAGTCCACACTCGTAGTTCTTTATTACTAAAAGAGTTGTGGGCTCTTCCCCAGCCTGCTTCTACCCTAGTTAACAGGTATAGGGACCCTTAGCTTACCAAATATAGTTGAGAGCAAAGTTTTTCTCCTATTACATCTGTCCTGTAAGTTGAATTTCCCTTATACAGCAGGTGACCAGAAGTGGTGGTTAGCACTCCTGTAGAGACTTTCATGAGCCAGGATATCTCTGGAGCATTCCTGCTGGCCTCACTAGGCTTGGTTTCCCTGGACATTTAGATCCTCTAATGAAAACATGCACCAAGGCACCAGGATTTCCTTTCCTTTTAATTTAGGGATGCCCCGCTGTTCCAAGCATTTGCCTTTCAATGAAATGGGAACGAACTGTGAACAATATAGTTGTGCTAGTCAAACTCAAGCAAATGTCCAGTTATACCTGCAGGAAGGATCTCCATAGGTTTTAAATTCATGTTTAATTCTTTTATTTATGCTAGTTACTTTTCTTGATAATGTGCATTATTCATTGTTTTTGATTTTGTCTTTGTATGAAAGCTGCCTGTATTACATGCCATGTGTTTTGTGGGTGGTCCTCAATATCACCACCAGGAACTTTCCTATAAATCCAGAGGGGCTCACCCAGTTTCTGGTGGTTCATTGTGAATGCACTCTGTAGTTAGTGAGTTCTTGTTTCTTTTGCTGTGTAAAGTATGTAACAATCAACTACCACCAAGGTGAGCTACTTAAACGCCAAGGTTGAATTCTAGGATGCTATAAAGAAAAATAAAAAACTATACTCCTTTAATTTAGGATGTAACAACACCAAATATATTAGGAATTTAGATTTAAATCATAAACAAATATAGATGCTGGAATAAACATAAACAAAAGATACAATGTGAGAATAAACTAAAGAAAAATGAGTCTGTTATTTTTAACACTTCCACCAATCAAGGGAATCAGCTCTGTTTTCTTTATGAAATATTATTGATCTCTCCCATCTAACACCCCATTTTTTTCTTCATCCAATGCTGGTTGTTTTTTTTTTGTTTTTCTTTTTCTACAGTCCAATCCTGAAATCATAATCCATTAACACTAGAATTACCAATGCCTACAAAAAAACTCGTAATCCTGACCCACCTTAAATCCCTTTGCACCGCTCTGTCAGCGTCTATTGTGTTGTAAATGAGTCAATAAGCGCAAACAGCCTGGTATACCATACCCCGACCCACCACCACAGCTCAATTCACAAAGAAGAATCTCAGTGCTCAGTGTTTATCTTGGAGTGAAGTGCTTGGAGATGTAGAGGGTAAATAATATATCATCATTTGGAATATATACATTTCATGTGTGTTCTGTGTCTACAGCAATCTATGTAAACACATCATTAAAACAGAAACGTTTTTTATGTTTTAGCAATAATTGACAAAATGTAGACATTAAGCGTAAAATGTGTGATGCCTGAAATCCAAATATCAAATAAACACTTTCATAAAAGGCTCAAGTACAACAAAGTAAATGTACTTTTATTCAAGAAGATAACTGCAGAAAAAGATCCCGTGTTAGGGTGCGACATTGACACACCTTTAATAAGACTACATTGGTGGCGCAGCGGTAAGAACTGCTGACTGGTAATCAGAAGTTCACTGGTTTGACTCCAGACTCCTCAGTTTTGAGAAGTGAGCTGCTCTTATTCTTACTATTATAGAAGAAAAACATGCATTTGATTTGTGTCTGTAACCATAGGTTTATTCAGTGAGGTGCCAGCTCAGCTCCTGAGATGTTTGTAATATGTTAAATTATGGACAATACTGTTTAAAAATAAAGAGTTCAAAACAAAGTGCAGGGCAGGTCCCTGGCAAAAGTATGTTTTTTTCATTTGTATTAATTTTGAAATACTATTTTTATTGTGTTTTTGTTAATAAATTTTATTAATATGATTCTATTTAAATATTACTAAGTAGGTATGTTTTATACAATTATATCTTTATAAATTTTGAATTTTGCATTTTAAAGCTTAAACTCCCAAGAGGAGGGGCTAAAATGACATCACAGCTTTTGGTACCGCCCTCTGCTTTTATAGGTAGGTGAAGAAAACGGTCTCAGCAGAAGTTCATTGATTGTCATCCAGTGAATTAAGTTTTGTACTATGGGATTTTCTGGTACCAGGTGTTTGCTTATTATCATTGTATTCTGAAGTTTTATGGATTTTCATTTGGACCTGTTAATCTTGGGTTACCTTTATAGACAAACACTTTTGACCTCATTTTTTGACCTTTCCTCTGTTTTGCCTTCTTTTTGCTATTTAAAATAAATTCTATATATATAATTCACTAAGGCAAGGCACTCATGGAAAGCACGCTGGAAGGGGAGTGGATTCACTAAGCCGCTGACAAGTAAGACACCTATGGCGCACGCAGGGAGGAGCCACACCCACCAACTTGGGCACGATGACACAGAAAGAACGGCGTCATTTATATTCGTCTGTTGTAGAGGCCTCATGTACCTCCGAGCCACCTTGACTGTTCATAGAGGCATGTTTCTTGTGGAGGTGAGTCGCCATATGCAGCGTGTAAAATAGTTTGCGAGGGGTATCCCATTGGATCCTTAAAACAATCCTTTACAACTAAGGTTAAAACACAATGAAGTAAGTAGTCTTTAAAAAAAAGAGTTTTCGTTTATGACGCACGACCACGTGCACCATAGCAAACTGTTTTATACGCTACATACAGCAATTCGCATCCGCGACAAACATGCGTCTTCTTCACTCACGGACAATTATATGTTGCTCTCTCCAGATTTCCATCTTTTCATTCACTTTCGGTTGTATCCTCAAATCCTCCCTTTTTAGACAACTGTATCTTTCCAGAAGTGTTCAACCATCAATAAATAATTATGCGGCGTTTGTTATGCCGCGGGTTCACTATTGTGTTGTATTTTGCTCTCTCCAGAGTTCCATCTTTTCATTTACTTACTGTTGTATTCTCACACCAACCCGTTTTAGACAACCGTGTCTTTCCAGAAGTGTTTAGCATTCAATAAATAATTATGCATGAGATTGAGCGTGTGTCTACCCGACGCAGAGAGGCGTGGGTAAGCCGTTGAACCCCATTCGGGCTGCAAACCGTGGAATTCCCACTAAGTGCGACTCACTGGTTGCGTCCCTACCCTTTGTTCACACCCCCCTCCCACCTCGCTACTACCGTGGTCGGGTGTCTTGGTGGATTATATTTAAAAAAGCAGCCAACGACTCAAGTGATGAGTTGGAGGTGGGCACATGAGCGGGCAGTACATACTGAACGAGAATTCAGCAGACTAGCATGACGGAGGGAGCTGAATGGACATCCTTCTCCTCTTCTCCCGTTCCACACTCCACGGCGTGCACCCCCATCCCTCCGTCTGGCAAGAGAAGGCACGATTGCGGTCCGCCAGTTTTCAATCACGGACGATTGTGTGTTGGTTCGTTCCGTGTATTGTTACAATGTTGCTTTTCTTGCTGATTTATTATATTACTGATTTTTCAAATGTTAATTTTCTCCCTGTGCTTAAAAATCATTAAAAAACCGGCCTGATTATGAGGCATATGGTATGCCGCGGGTTCGCTAGTATTTTATAAAGATTGTTCATTTTCATTGTCTTTCAAGGCAGTGGGTTTACAATTTACCCTCTCCCATAAAAGGCATTTTGTGTATTTTGAACATTTAAAGCTTTTTTTTTACCTTTAAACATTTCAATCCCATTTTGGGCCTGTGCAGACTATTGCCTGCCTATTAAGTTTGATACCATATTTCTGCATACAAGGTCTAACTCTAGGCAGGCCAGTAAATGGTCTGGCCTGTGTTTTGGAGGTTTTGTCCGCTACTTGCCAAGTTTTTAAAAAAGGGTGGATTGGTGACTCTGTGGCTAAGGATTTCTGCTGGTGTCTGAAAGGTTGCCAGTTCAAATCCTGTTACTTCCAGAAGGGATCGTACTAGATTGAACCTACAAGCAAGGCCCTTAACGTGAAAACTGTTCGAGGGGTGCTGACCCTGTTCTATGACCTCCCAAAGGTTAATGCGAAAAGACAATTTCCCCTAGGGGTTTAACAAAATATGTAAAATTCAAAACATTACACAACTGGCATCATTTACGACATAACATCCATTTTATATCCGCCAGTGGTATTCAAATTAAGAAATATAGTGATTTAGAAAATCTTGAAATACTGAAACTGTAGGTACATGCCATGTCTGTCTGTATTTTGTATGGGGGACCTTAACACTGTCACGAAAACTGTCTGTGTTCCCACCACATTTGCCCACATTCCTACAGAGACAGGCTCCATAGGAGTGATCATATATGGTGCACATAAGGAACAGAGAACAAACAGAGGTCAGGGGGTTCCTTGAGATAAGCATGAGATCTGCACCTGCAATGTAACAACATAATCTAAAAATACACTGTGGTATAGCCGGTCCACAGCTCAGAAGAAAAACCCAGTTTTTAAATAGATAATTGCTGCACTTGCGGCTTATAGAGGGGAGTGGTAATGTGGCCAGAGCCGTTTTTGGACGTTACGTGAGGCAGGCGTTTCCTCACTTATGTGCACAAGTGAGGAATCGTCCACATCTGTAATTGAAGTTGGGAGCTGCTAATCGCCACACCTGAACCATGTCCCCATTATATATAGTAGGAGCGCAAGTGCGGAGGGGGAGAAAAAGAAATTGATAGGGGAAAGTGAACGGAGGTTAAGGGAGAAGAAGGCAGCAGGAAGCTGAAAGCCGGTGTGTACGTGCGTGCGTGAGCGTAAAGGCAGGCTCACTAGAGAGAGCAGGCAGCTGGAAGGAAAGCCCCTCGGAAGTGTTAGACCGAAACTCGGGGGCAGCTAGAAGTGGTCGCTCCTGCTAAGCACTTTGGAGGAGCAGGAGTGAGTGGAGGATGGTTGGATTGCCTCAAAAGGTAGCGGGAGTCAGGAGGCTTTGGAGGTGACAGCCCCAGAGTGAGTATCCTGGGCCCTCATGTATAAACGGTGCGTATGCACAAAAATGTTGCATAAGCCTGTTTCCATGCTCAAATCGCGATGTATAAAACCTAAACTTGGCGTAAAACCACGCATATTTTCACGGTAGCTAAATGCTTGGTGTAGGCAAGTTCCAGGGTCAAAGCAGTGTTACTGTTTCAGAGTGGTTTCCCTTTCTTTTTTAGATCTACATCCTTGATGCAGCTTTATAAATACACTGAAAGTATCTATCTATCTATCTATCTATCTATCTATCTATCTATCTATCTATCTATCTATCTATCTATCTATCTATCTATCTATCTAACCGCATATTGTTTATTAGTTTAATGCATAATGAAAACTTTAACTTCATTTAAATAATCTGTATTGTTAATAATTAAACATGTGAGGACACGGTTCCGCAGCGCTAGCTAGTTCACGGATTGATCCTACCTTGTGCTGTGTTCTTTCTGGGGCTGACGCGACACTGGAAGGATAGCTGGGTAGAATAATTAAACATGTACTATAAAGATATTTCAATGTTCCTTAAACGTTTTGAAGAATCGTCGTTGTTAGCTTACAGATGGCTTAACGTCTATTACAGAGCTGATTGTGTGGCAATTGGGTATTTGGAGAAAGAAAAGTAAGGACAGGAACTGGAGATTAGTACATTTCAAAGAGACAGTACTGCTACAATAATTTCATCGGAGGTCGCACACAATCACGCACCGTGTTCCCCTGTTTTTCCCCTGTTTAATAATGTGCTTTAACTCCTATCATAATGAAAAAAATATCATGTATACATTTCAGTATTTTAATTATTCAGAGAGCTGTAATATCATGAATGTAATGGATTCTGTGTCCAGTCGGAGAAAGAGAAAGCGGAAGCACGTAGTGATTCATACGCATAGAGCAAATGATCAAATACAAAACAAAGCATTTAACGTGCTACTTTAGTTACGATGGGATTAAAGAAACTAGTAAATTAAACGATTTTAAGATGAAGTTTATTATGTTCTACTTTAATGACAAAATAAACTATGTGATTAAAGTGGAAATTTCGAGATTGAAGTTAACATTTCATGCTTTTTTCCTACTGTGTGCCTTTTTTCTCTCTGTACCCTAATAAGCTTTCATATGACACTCAGAAGGTGGGCTACGACTCGCCTTTTCACGGCGACTTTGATATCTGACAACTTCTTTTTATGTCGGGCACCGTGCGACTTTGTGAACTTGAGCTTTCAAGTTTCTCCAACACTCTATGTCACTCGATCAACTTCCTTTTGTTGTTTATACCACTGTTTAAACCAACAAATAGTACATTTTTCTTTGCCTCCACTTGGTATTCGTTGAAATGCTTATATTTTCCCTCTTGCTTTTCCCATTGCCTTTTCACAGAACGCTGAGCTTAAGGGCTATTTATATTGAATTGCATATTCAAAGAGGCGTAATTCTGGTAGGAGTCGGGATGGGACAGAAGGCGCGTGCATGTGCATTACTTTTCACACTGATCGGGATTTATGGAGCGGAAGAACGCGGAAGTGAGCAAACGCACAGATTTATGCATCTGGATTTTTCTGTGCATAAGCACATTTTGGCTTTTGTGCTTACATCATGTTATAGTGCGAATTCTACGCACAGTGTTATGCATGAGGCCCCAGGTGAGCTCTTTAACACTCCCACATAAAACACCATAGGAATTTCACATTTACAAACCCATTTAATCCAAATATGAGTCACAGTGTTCTGTTCTCCACAAGAAACAGAAGATTTTATATAAAAGGACCAGAAAAATGAGACATGGTCAGAAATAACAAAAAGTGTCAGGATCGAAAACCAGAAAAAGCTAATGAGAAAATCAGAAAACATATAAAACAAATGGAGATTCAGTAACCAGGAAGTCTTTAAACAAAAATAACTACAAGGAATGGTCTTTGAATCTAGATTTTTGAGTCTTATGTAATGACCAAAATACCATCTTGCTGATGATGACAGCAATCGTGACCGTCTGGTGAATTATGGCTGGTTCATCATAGTAACAGGAATGTAAATTCCTCAAGAAGGCAACAAACATATCAACACAAAAATTCTGTTGTGGAACAACGAGAAAAAATACAAAATGTTCAAACAACAATTCAAAAAATGTTATTAATGGTAAATTTGAATTCTTAGGAGTAAAAAAAAAACAGGTCCAATGTACAGTAATATATGCATGAATAGTCTACAACAAGCTGAGCAGAATCATATCACAAAGGTGAGCAAAGACTATCTCGGGAGTGCTGAGCACAAGGAAGAATCAAAGTCCTGACTGACTTCAGATCTGACTTGACCAGAGTCAATTAACTTCAGGCATATACGTCTTTGAAATATCAGAAAATCTGGAATGCCTGGAGTAAAATCCATTTAAACATGGTGAAAACATCTTCAACTCCACTTAGACATAAATCAGTAATTACTGAAACCCAGAACATGCCATGCAGCAGTGCTCACCATTGCATGGTCTGAAATGAAGGCATTCGTTCATCCATTTTCTTAACCCACTTATCCATTGAAGAATCGTGGGGAAGCTGAAGTCTGTCCCAGCAAACATTGGGTGCAAGGCAGGAGGACACCCGGATAGGGCACAATTGTTAACTTTTAATATGTTCTCCATAATCTTACTTCTTTCAGCCTTGACTACAGGTCTTATAAAGAGATTACATGTGCATGTACAATAACAGAAACTATACAAATCTGAAAACCTGCATTAGTCCATCACTTCATCGAGTTTGTTCATACTCTAGACCTTTCAGAGAGTGACAATAACATTTTGACAACTGACCCAAACCTTAACAGAGAATCCAAGAACCTAATGAAAGTTAATGGTCAAAACAAAATATACTTTAATTTTTTTTTCATAAGCTCCATGTTAACCCCTTAACGCGCACACGTACCAGTCCCGGGACATAACAGCGTTTTAAAAACGTTACAGTAATGTGTGCATGCCCATCTGCCATGCATCTCGACATACTACCCATCAAATGAAACTTCAAAGTCTCGTCTTACCGATGATATAAACCATTTTGACACACAACAACCACAGCACTGACACTAAAGCCTTTTTTACAGAGAAGTACATACTTTTAAGAGTTGACTTTCCCTACCTTTGAAGACCCCCTGCAAGTCAAACATCAATATTTCCGAGCAGTATTGATCCCATTGTGTCCGTAAGGCTCCAGCAAATATAATCCAGTAAATCGATTTAGGTCCAAAACACACGATATATTCTCAAAGGGACAAAAACTCCAGAAAACGTTTCATAACTTGAGACCACCTACGTAATTTCTTTTCATTTATATTGATCATATCAGACGTAATTTGTTTCTGTCGGCGATAACCATGCTACCGCATAAAACACGGAAGTGTTAGCTTCTGATCGACACCTAAGTTGGCCAATTACGACGGGTCTGGGGTTGACTGGCACCTCGTATAGCCAACGAGTGTCACAGACAGCTTGAAGGATGACGTAAAGCTCCAAACCCTGGTAGAATCTACCAGTTTGATTGGACACTGTGACTGACACTCAAAACTTACAGCCAATGAGCAGCCGAGCATTTTGATATGTAACTTGCCATACTAACTTGTAAACAAACGATCGGAGCTGCGAAGGTGGCATTTGTGCCAGTCTGCAGAGTTGGTGCGTGGTTGTTTTTTGTGATTTCGCCAAGTTTTTTTGCATTTTAAATATGAATAAACGTAACGATAAACGAAAATAAACGCTCGATTAAATAATAGATGCATGTACGCGTTGCGAAAGTATTCAACCGGCCCAGGTGACGTCTAATGCTGGGATTAATGAAGTATCTATCTATCTATCTATCTATCTATCTATCTATCTATCTATCTATCTAATGGCAGAGAGCGACATGTGCCACGCCCTTGTGCTTTCTGCTTGCTAGTGATTGCTGCCATCAAGTGGCACATGGAAAAACGCTGAGCTGTGTTGTAACAGTTTGTAAAAGAAATGTATATAGTTTGTGTGCATTTTATAAAAAAAGTAAAAATAAAAATATAAATATATTTTTGGCCCATAAGACTTGTATTGACTATTTTTACATAGAAATGTGTATTTTTTATTGTTTTTATTATTTTTATAACTAATAGAGTGACACTGTGTGTAGATTTAGATTCCTTTAGGTGTAAGCTTTCAGTAGAGCCCTCATTGATATATGTGGGTTGAAGCATTCAAAAGTTATTACACTTTTTCCATATGTTCCAAAATGTGGATAATGGTCCCTCTAAAAAGCCCCTGGGCATGCCCACATAAAAACTGGTGTTTAAAATGTCATTTTTACAGGTATTCTTTTCAAATTTGAAATGTGAGTAGTCAACAAGTTATTCTGTTGGTACATAGTGTGTTTCTGTCCCCACCTACCTACTGCAGCTTTATTTTCCTTTATTTTCATAAAAAAACTTAGGCGTTTTTTTTGTGAGTTCTAATGTGCATAACTTTTGATCAGTCACACCTACAGTGATTCTGACTACTAAGGGTGAAACTAGAGAATGTTACCTTTACAAAGAGACCAAACATGTGTTTATACTCCAGATAGTTCAATAACAGCAATGATTCTAATTTGGAGAGGTCAAATTACAAGCGATTTAGCAAAAATGACCCCGCTTAGTTTTTGTTTTCTTTTATTAATTGTTTATTTTATTTGAATAATTGTAATTACTTCTAATTTCAATTAACACTTCAGTCCATTCATAATTTATTTTTACGTTATAAAAGCCTTGATTCGTCAGGAAACGATAGGAGTAATGGAAGTCATCAGAACTGAATGCTCAGTTTCACATATTTATTTTCAAGGTCCTGTGTAACAAAAATGAATGGACGCACATTATATACAGAAACGCCACATAAAGCCGACAAGGTGACTAGCACTTTCCTTCTTTGTGCTTTCTCTTTCTCTCTTGCTCCGTCACTATGTCTTTTACACTTCATCTGTCTTTCTCTTTATCTCTCAAAGTTTACCAGATGTTCAACCTGCAAGGTTCTTGAAGATATGATTAGATACAGTTTACCTCACAATTAGATTTTTTATTAAATGGATGACATAATGATGTTTGATCACCATTAAACTGTCAGTGCAATCTCAAGAGATGCAATACAAAGAAGATGCCTGACCTCTTGTAATTGAACCCATAGTCATACCTCCTGCATACTTAATTTGTTACATAATGTAAGACTAAAATAACATTACAGATCTATTCTGATCTTCTAAAGAGACATGCAAACACCTTGTGCATCCTGTGAGTTACAAATCTGTCTTACTGTAGTTTTTTTTTTTTACTTACTAATGAAGTAGCACAGAATCTCATGTCTGAGCTGAGTTTTAAACAGCCTGTCATCCTGACCTCCACATGCTAAAGGGATTGCTTTACCTTTGCACAACTTGTCACTGCAGGGATGATGATCAGGGCAATTCTCCAAGGAGGATGAGGACGAAGATCTGTGGCAATTCTCCAAGGGGAAGGGACGTTGATCACCAGCGATTCTAAAAGGGTGAGGATGGTTATAAAAATAATAATACATTTTATTTATTTGTAGGTACCTTTCTAAACACTCAAGGACAACGGACAATAGATAAAACACACGTTATAAACAAAACTAAAATACAAAAATTAAAATCAGACAGAGTAATTGTAATCAAAGAGAAAAAGCAGTCTTAAACAAATGAGTTTTAAGTTTAGATTTGAAAAGGGAAAATTATTCAATATTTCAACGCTCAGATGGTAGTTAGTTCCAGAGCTGGGGAGCAGAGCCGGACGAAGGGGACAGTCAAATGGATGGAGGAAGAGGATCTAAGTGTGCAGGAGGGAATGGCAACATGGAGGAGGTCAGACAGATATGGAGGGGCAAGGTTGTGGATAGCCTTAAAAGTTAATAGAAGAATTTTGAATTGAATGTGGAATTGAACTAGAAGCCAGTGAAGCTGATAAAGAGATTTGCGAGAAAGACCAAAGAAAAGGGAATTGCAATAATCCAGACGAGAAGTGACATGGGTATGAACAAGGATAGCAGTGGTGTGGGGAGTGAGGGAGAGGCGAATACAATTAATGTTATGCAAGTGGAAATATGCAGACTGGGAGATGATATTGATGTGAGACTGAAAGGATAAAGTACTATCAAGGAGGACATCCAGACTCTTAACCTGTGGGAAAGGTGAGACAGAGGAATTATCAATAACAAAGGAAACAATTATCAGTTTTGGATAATGTTGATTTTGTACCAATGAGGAGAACCTCAGTTTTGTCACTATTTAATTTAAGAAAATTTGAAGAAAACCAGGATTTGATTTCTGCTATGCAATCAAAAAGCGAGGAGGGTGAAAAGGAAACGGTAGGTTTGCTAGTGAGACAGAGCTGGGTTTCATCAGCATAACAGTGGAAGCTAATGTTATATTTACGGCACACCTGAAGTAACAGCAGTGGGATGGGATGTGAAAGTTTTAAGCTGAACAAACTGAGTGTGGCCTGAGAGGTAGGATCTGAACCATTCTAGTGGAGTGTGGGTAATGCCAATTGAAGATAATCTATTGAGAAGAGTAGTGTGACAATTAGTGTCAAAGGCTGCACTCAGATGAAGAAGGACGAGAATAGTAAACCAGAATCAGCTGCCATAATGAGGTAGTTAGTAATTTTTATAAGTGCCGTTTCTGTACTGTGGAGGGACGAAAACCAGACTGGAACTGTTCATACACATCATTTTGAGATAAATGAGAATGAAGTTGAATACCCACTATTTTTTCAAGAATTTTGGAAATGAAGGATAGATTAGAAATAGGATGAAAATTACTGAAATTATTCAGATCGGCACTAGGTTTTTTCAGTACTGGGGTTATTGCAGCAGTTTTAAAAAATGAAGGAACAGTACCAGTAGTGAGCGAAGAGTGGATTATAGCAGAAATAAGAGGGACCAGAGAGAGGAGGCAGGCTTTGACCAGAACTGTCAGGAGGGAGTCCTGTTGACAGGTGGATGGCTTAGACTTACAGACAAGATCTGAGATTTCTGAGAAAGTAGGAAGCTGAAAAGAGGAAAATGACTGAGATGGTTGGTGAAATTCAAATGAAGTACTGGAGGAATCTGTACCGCATGACTGGTGTATCTTCTGGATTTTTTCATTAAAAAAGGACATAAGGGAATTGCAAAAATCAGTTGAGTAAAAGTGAGAAGGTAAAGAATCCGAGGGCTGTGTGATATTATTAAGTAGTGGAAACAATGACTTGGTGTTGCCTTCATTGGAAGAAATAATGTGAGTATAATAGTTAGATTTAGTTTGGGCAATACAGTCCTTGTAATAAAGTACATGGTTTTTGTACATCTCTTTGTGAACAAAGAGTCCAGTTTTTTTATACAACCATTCAAGTTACTGGCCTTTGGCTTTCAAAAGCCGAAGTTCAGGCGTGAACCAGGGAGCAGAAAAGGAGAAAGAAACAGATCTAGTTTTTAATGGAGCAAGAGAATTAAGAATATCATTAAGTCCAGTGTTATAGTGTGAGACCAGTTCTTCAGGAGTGGATAAATTATGAGTGTCCATAAGGGAATCAATACTAGAGGAAAGAGAGTCTAAGTTAATATTTTTAATATTATGGAAAGACATGAGACGGGAAAGCTTAGTATTGGAAAGTGCAAATTTAACATTGAATGAAATAAGAAAATGATCAGTTATGGGAAGTTAATCTGCAGTTCAATCAAGTGGGGTAACTCCAGAATAGCAAATCAAATCCAAGGTATGTCCTTTGGAATGAGTGGGAATATCAGTGTGCTGCTGGAATCCCAAACTCTCAAGGCAGGATGTAAAGTCTCTAGTAATAGGCAAATTGATATTATCCATATGTATATTCAAATCCCCCAGAAGTATTATGTTTGATGAAACAGTAACCACTGCTTTACAGTGTCTGTATGTGGCTGCTTTTTACTTTGCTTCTGAAGTTCTATCCTTTGAACATTTGGAACAAAGTCAAAGCCAACTATCACCAGGTACCCTCATAAACTGACATCCACTCTTACATGAGCACTCATTTTCACTCATACCAAGGCCAGTTCAGCCCCAAATTAACCTAACCTGAATATCTTCTGCATTTGTAAGAAAAATTGGTCTACCCAGGGAAAAGGCAACACAGACACTGGGAGAACACAACTTGATGATATCTTTAAAGATCTCTTTTCATATTCTTACTACTGTTCCATTTTGGGTTTTAATGTGTCGGTTTTAGAAGTGTTCTCCTTATAACATTTATTAGGATTTGTATTTGTGTTTCTGTTGCATCTAGAAACTGAATGAATGGTTCATCTATTTTCAGAAATTAGCCTAATATAAGATTTGCCAAAACCTTTGGCAATACTCAAAATCAATATTCAAATTTCTAATTATTTGTATTTTTCCTTGAACTTTCACATTCTGGAAGTGACTTCAAGTTTAGTAAAAATCTTATTTGCTTGTCATCCTTTTAGATGTGGTCTTCAGAGGAGGAGATTGTCTAAAACAGATGAAGCTGAGAGTAAATTGCCTGTCCCTAAATGACACATCCATTGTAGAATTTATAGATGCTTTTATTACTTTAAACATACAGAAAGTATTTAGACCCCTTTACTTTCTACACACTTTATTGTGTTGTAGATTTAATTTTAAATGGATACATTTATCATGTTTTGTCCATCAGTCTACACTCAATAGCCCATAATGACAAAGTGAGAAAACTTTTTCAGAAAGGTTTGTAAATATATTAAAAAATCAAGCAGCTTAATAATAATAATTTTTTTATATATAGCGCCTTTCCCATGCTCAAGGAAGAAGCTGATAAGCATAGCTTACAACTTGCTTAAGCTGACCAAATATCTCATTCAGATACGTTTTTAAAACTGTCAGCAACTTGTTTCAAGTTCACAAATTTGTTCCCATTCTTGGGATTCCTTGTTAGAAGGAGTGCCTCTGGAGTCTTTAAATTCTCTTTTCTCTTTAATTTGTGTCTAAGTGTGTTCCATATTTGTTCATGCATGTGCTTTCTTTGTTTTTTTCTTTAAAAATACATGTTTTTGGCATTATGAACATGTGACTGGATGATCTGACATGTGGATTATGACTAATGTGAGAATTTTTTTTCATGGACTTCTTTGATATTGTTTGCCGTTGGCTAACATTGTTATATCAGAAACATTGTTATCTCCGTTCTGCATGAAAACATATTATTGAAAATAACAGACAAAATGCTTGGGGCTGAAAAAGATAATTTGTCATAATGGTGATTTTCTTATAATGGAATTGGAACATAGTGTGGTCTTTCAGCACATACAATTGACAAAGCTGGCTACAGAATGCCAAACTCAATGGCGACATATATTTTCTTCTTGTTAGCATCAATGGCAATGAGAAGTTCCAACTTTTCCTGTAAACTGCTTTAGTTACATAAATGGCACCCATCTATGTCGATATCTCACACTTGGTATTATTAGACTTCAAGACGCACGGTAAGGGTCATCAGGGGGTCTTCCTCCATGTCTGGAACATGAACCACTTGAGCTATATATATGGTGCCCCTGAGTGACCATAACACAGACTTTCTGCGGCAGACACCACTTTAATTAAATACATGCTGCCCTTCGGTGTCCAGAGCACGCACCCCTTAACTTCAATAGATGGCGACCCTTGGGTGATACCATTGAATGGATTGACTGGCTCTCTCTGGTAGCTGTCTATTCTTTTGTGAGTCACCCTTTTTTAACATGGAAAGGTTTTACTTAAGATTATGGTATAAAGTTCAAGGAAATGAACATTTGTAAGTAAGAACCATTGGATGTACAAATTTGACAGCACAAAATTCAAAGAATCAACAAATTAAAAAAAAAACATTATTATGTTTAATTGTTCATATGATAAAATCTTGGCAAATTTACGAAATGTGTTGGAAACTGGTTGAGTGGCATAAAAATGAAGGTAGCTTAACACTTTTGCTGAAGGGTGAGCCAAAAATTAGTCATAAATCAGATCAATGTACTTTGTAAAGTCAAACAATAACTCGAGAAACCCGAAACAGAGACAGAGTTGAACTGCAGAGAACCTGCGGAACTCAAATTTGATTTTTAATTATCAAGATACACAAACAATGCCTCCAGTCTGCAGTAACCCTTCTCGAGTTCAGCTCCTCTGCAAGAGTGTGACGACTATCGAGTAAACCAAGTGACATAAACGAGCAGTCTAATTGGCTGTTCAGCAGAGTCACAACGTTTCGGCCAAGTATAGAGGAAATGCATATATTTTGATGCTTTTCAATGAAAAATGACTTTGTAGAAATTAATATTGGAGAGAAAATGGAATTCAATGTAATGAGATTTTCTAAATGTTACAGCTATAGAAAACTGGCCAGGACCAAATAAAAGAAATCGATGGGATTTCTTCAAAACAGAGTTTGTTCTAACAGAGTTTGACCTTGGTTCTAGGCCATCAATGCAAACTACATGGGGTAAGAAAAATATACAAAAATATTATTATGGGGTGGAGTATCTTTTTAATAAAACAGACTTCATGATCTGCGGTGGGTTGGCACCCTGCCCGGGATTGATTCCTGCCTTGTGCCCTGTGTTGGCTGGGATTGGCTCCAACAGACCCCCGTGACCCTGTATTCGGATTCAGCGGGTTAGAAAATGGATGGATGGATGGATGGACTTCATGATGAACCAAATGCAAAACTCAATTAGAGGGAAATTAATTTTGTGTTTATTATTGCACAACAGGAAGAAAGTTACACAGAGGGCACTATACAGAACATGCCACAAATGAGACAACTATAAGCTAACTTAGGCATCAAAGTTGTCTTTTGTTCATTTATGAAACAACACATTATATGTGAACTATTTGCTTTCTTTCTTTCTGTTAATAACTAAAGAAACTGAAGAATCAATTAAATCAGTTCTGCATTCTTTATTAAAGCCAATTTAAAAGCTCACTTTTTCTGACAACTGGAGACTAATTGCACTGGGCATTTTCAATCAGCTCAGAGTCTGGGCCAAATTTACACTTTTAAAAGCATGCAGGTCCAGACTGATTGGCAGAAGTCTATTTCCAAATGGGATGCAGGCAATTTCCTATTTCAGACAGCCCATTTCAGTGACTGGCTTTGACAAATAAATGGCTAAGTGACAAGTGCAAGTGAGCAAAGGTTTGGCACATGCATGTAATTCATTCCTCGAGGTTCGGAGTGATGAGACAATTGGCTTCAGAAGAGAAATTAAAGGTTAGCAGCAGTTTTTTTCCCCCCAATAGTGTGAAAAAATGACTGTCACTACTGCTTGTTAACTGTTTGTGTGTTGTTTTTCTGGGTAGATATATTTATTATGCAGCATGGTGAAGCCGGGGTTAGCACTACTTACTTACAGCTTTAGGAGATTGGGTTGAACTGCAGCCCAACCACTGTCTGGATTGAGTTTTAACATGATTCTTCTGTCTGCAGTGTGTTTTTTCTGGGCACCCTAGTTTTTATCCCGAAGATGTGTGTTCTAAGTTAAAGTGTATTTCCTCTCCTCACCGACTGCTCGTGCCTACCTACTACAAAATACTGATAGGATAGGCCTCAGATCTCTCCATAGTAGACTAAGTGAGATGGAAGGCTAGACAGAAAACAATGTGAAAGGTTAAAAAATCAATGAGCAGCCATGCATGCTAACTTTAACTTTTAACTGAAATCATTGCAAAACAAATGACTTATAAATGAAAACACAGGATAATAAAAGTGGTGAATGTACAGTGATGATTCATACCACACGCATTATTTTGTAAACATTAATAAAGCTCTAGCAGTAGATGCTTCTAATTAGTAAATTGTTATTCATCTGGAAGAAGTTCCTACCTTGTGCATAAGCTGCATAACTCTGAATTAAATAATGAGCAGATAGATGGATGGATGGATGGATGGATGGATGATGCTCCATTCATGCTGGGCCAGTCACCACAGCCTTACAGTTTCATTAAACAGGTTGGAAATTGTATGCAGTGCCTTCAGAAAGTATTCAGACTCCTCTACATTTTACTCTCTAAAATAATTTGAAATCATTTTCTCCCAAATCAAACAACACTCAATAACCCAGAATGACAAAGCATAAACAGGATTTTAGGAAATTTTGTAAATTTATTAAAAATTATAAACAGAAATATCACATTGACACAAATTTTCAGACTTTTTGATATGACACATAAAATTTGGCTCAGGTGTTTCCCATTCTATTGATCACCATTGAGATGTTTCTACAGTTTGTTTGGAGTCAAGTCAATTGATTGGACCTAATTAGGAAAGGTGCATATCTGTCTATAGAAGGTGCCACAACTGAGCAAAAATCCAAGTCATGAGGTCGAGGGAATTGCCTGTAAAGCTTAGATACAAGATTATGTTGAGATACAAGTCTGGGGAAGGCTGCAGAAGATTCCTGCTGCATTGAAGGTTACTAAGAGCACAATGGCAATTGTAATTCTTGGAACAATCACAACTCTCCCTAGAGCTGCTCACCCAGCAGAGATGAGTCCAAGAACCCAATGGTCAGCCTTTCTGAACTCCACTAGAACCTGTGTGGAGTTGTGGAAACTTACAGAAGAACAACCATCACCACTCCAGCACTCCACTAATTAGTTTTTTTATTACAGAGTGGCCAAACCACAAAAGAAAGTCTGCTTGAAGTTCATGAAAAAGGAACCTAAAGAACTCTCAGACTATGAGAAACAAGATTCTCTGGTCTGATGAATCCAAGATTGAACTGTTTGGTCTTAATTTTTAGCATCATGTCTGTAGGAAACCAGGCACTGCTCATCACACCAACAATACCATTTCAGTGGTGAAGCATGGTGGTGGCAGCATAATGCTGTGGGGTTGTTTTTGTTAGGGACTATGAGACAAGTTAGGGCTGAAGGAAAGCTGAATGGAGAAAAGTACAGAGATATCCTTAAAAATGTCTTCTCTAAAGTGTTAAGGACCTCCGACTAGGCCAAAGGATCCCCCCACCAAGAGGACAATGACCCTAAGCACAAAGCAAACTCAACACAAGCATTGTTATGAATCCAAAAGCACGTAAGTCGCATAAATATTTCCAAAATCCTCTAGAAAGATTACCAGCAAAACCCTAACTAGAAGCAAAAGGGCCTTGACGAATCTTTATAAAATGAAAGGTTTATTTTTAGCACAAATGCTCTGTATGACAAGAAGATCCATTGAGCACAAAAGGAACTGTCTGAGAAGACAAGGCAATCCACATCAAACACAGTCCCAATACAGAATTCCAAGGCAAGGTCAAAAACAGAGTACAGGATAAAAAATCCAGGAAATAATAATAAGCACAAAAGTGAGAAGTCAAGCAAAATGACACCTTTAATTAGCTACTTAGAAAGATTACAATATGCAAGCTTTCAAGGCTACTCAGACCCCTTCTTTAGGCAAGATACATCGTCCAAGTACTAATAAGCACAATAGAAATACAAGTAAACACTCCACTCCCTAGCGCATTCAAAATGAACCACCAGGAACTGTTGGAGACCCTCTGGATTTAAAGGGTGATGGGCAGTTCCCGGCAGAGATTGGCAGGTGACCCCACCTCCTGGGGAACCACCCATAAAATACCCGACCCCAGCCATGGGAGAAACACTGGCTGAAAAATGATGGGCATGGCTTTGGGACAACTCAGGGAATGTCCTTGAGTTGAACCCAATTGAACATCCTTGTAGAGACCTGAAAATAGCTGACCACTAACAGAGGAGGATGGCAGAGAATTCCTAAATTCAGGTGTGCAAAGCTTGTCATGTCATACCCAAGAAGACTCTGACTGTAATCGATGCAAAGGGGCTTCAATAAAGTACTAAGTAAAGGGTCTGAATATATGGGTCGATAAGATATTTCACTTTTTTAAAGTTTTAAATAAATTTGTAAATCTTCCTAAAATCACTTGTTTTCACTTTGTCATTCTCAGGTATTGTGTATGGTTTGAGGGGGGAAAAAATTAATTTAAGCACTTTTGCTATAAGGCTGCAACATGGCAAAATGTGTAAAAAGTGTAGCGTTTTGAATACTTTCTGAAGGCACTGTATATATTTTCTTGCAGGCTTATTACTGAACATATTTGGTTCTCCATGTATTTCGTATTTATAGCTCACTTTAGAAATCTCATTTTTTGTTCTTTGATTTGCAACCGCTTCCTGACTTTGTAGGGTCCAACTTACTGCCGGGTAAACAGACTGCGGCTAATCAGTGAAATGCTTGTGGCAGGCGTGCTCACACACTCAAATAGCCATCAATGCTTTGCCTTCAAAGATGCTTAATTGCAATGCATCAAACATGGTGGGAAGGTCACTTAACTACCTTTTTACTTGGAGTCTCGCTTTTAACATCGATTAACTAGATTTCTGTTTTAATGCTTTAGTGCTATACTCTTTCTACGTTTACTCTTTTTAATAGTGGAGCGTGAATATTTCGATTGATGAGATGTCCATGACATAGACCCTCTAATCTTGGACTCATGATGTCCGATTTCAAGAGCACCTTCATTGCTTTTTTAGAGGTGAGTACAGATTCAGCATGAGAGATGATTGGACTCAGGTGTTATTGCTGTCAAGCAGCCTGTGCAGAGCTGATTCCAGGATCAATAAAGCCAGTGAATGACCTTTACTACATTAATCTCCAAACACAAAGCGTCAGGGTCAAAATGCAGAGGATAGCCTAGGATAACAGCCAGACTGCATTAACAGATCATGCTGTGTGGGATACATATACGTTATGATATTATCTTAGAAAATGTTCTTTGATTATTTGCAAGTGTTTTATTCAAGTATTGTTGAGTTGGATTGATACATTTTTAAAGTTGTATTAAGCTCAGGATACATTACAGACATTTCTTACAGTTTGTGTACAAACAGGTTTATTGGCATTCTCTGGTTCGTATAATTAGGAAAAGGCAGGAGCTGAACCAGGACCCTGGTGTAAGACCAGCACACTAGCCACCACAACACAGAATTGCTCAAAATCATCACAGTATTGTTGTGGTTAGCACTCTTACTTCTTTATGGATCCATCTTCCTCAGTTCAGGTCTTTGGCTCTAAGGAGTTTGCACATTATCCCTGTGTTTACATGGATACTTAAGTTTCCTCTAAAATCTCCAAAAACATGTGGTTTAGGTGAACAAACAAACCTAAAGCATTGGTATGTGTATTAGTGTACCCCGTGATGGACTGTGCTCTGTCCAAGGTTGGTTCTTGCTGCTCCAGCCCACTGCTACCTTGAATCGGATTAAGCAGGTTTGAGAACTATTTACCATGTTACATGATATTACTAGTGCAGTCACAGCCTGTACGTGAAATTTACAGGATCCACCTCTTCATTGTATCATTTGAACAAGAGTATCATGAGACAAAGTAGAGGAGTCAGTCGGGGAAGTGTCTGACGGTCAACATCAACAAAACCAAGAAACTGGCTATTGACTTTCACTGCGGCACCAGGTTACTATTCAGAGAGTGGATATAGAGGTGGTGCACTGCCACAAGTACCTGGAGGTCCACATCAGTAACAAGCTGAACTGGTCTTGTAACATACGGGAACTATATAAGAAAGGGATGGGCAGACACTTTTTCTTAGGAGGCCGTGCTCCTTTAATTAGGATAGTGTCACGCTTGGGTCAGAAAGTTGCACAGGTTCATTCAGGGTTTTCAAAAAACAGAAATGTTATTTGAACACAGCATAATAAAGCATAAAGAATAAAGCAGAGGATGTCTGGGGGAAGAGAGACAAGGCAGTGAGATACTAGGACAGCCATGGTGTGGTCTTTTAATTGTTTGAAACCGCATATGACATACAGAACATGCGGCACAGCAGCAAGCAGCAGGCTAGCAGCTAATTTGCAAAGAGGACATGAAAAGCTGTGTTTGTTTCCCATTGTATCACTGTTTAAGAGGGGGTTTCAGAGGAACGGCCACGTCCTCTTGGGGCCGCGTTTACCGTGTTCACAACAGTAACATCCTTTACATGTACTGTAGCTCTGTGATGGCCAGTGGAATGTTCTATGCTGTGGTGTGCTCAGCTGGTAGCATCACCACAAGAGATGCCCACCAAATTAACAAGTCTTTTAAGAAGGCATACTCATTTATGGGACACACTCTGGACCAACTGGAAGTAGCAGAGAAGAGAATTAAAACAAAACTGAGTGCCATTATGAACAATGCTGCACATCCTCGCTCTGACACACTAAAACTGAGGACATTCAGCCAACAAATAATTCAGAAGAAGTGTGTCAAGAAACACTACTGGGACTCCTTAATACCAACTGCAATACACCTGTACAGCACCTCACTGTTCTCTTATCTTTGGCCGGTTCAGAAGTTTTTCTTTCTTATTAGTCATTCTTGTGTGTATTTAAGGGTGGTTGTTATAATATTTCTTGAACAGCTGTAAAAGGCTAAAGTGTTATCTATCTATCTATCTATCTATCTATCTATCTATCTATCTATCTATCTATCTATCTATCTATCTATCTATCTATCTATCTATCTATCTATCTATCTATCTATCTATCTATCGTATAGTACCTTTCATATCTATATATTTATAGCTCTATATATAAAATGCAACGTCTGTCTGTATGTCTGTCCGCTTTTCACAAGAGAACTACTTAACGGATTTAGATTGTTTTTTTCTATAATTTGCTTTGAACATTCTGGTTGATTTTGCGACTTCTCTCATTGTGCTATGTATCATAGTTTGTTTGCTGTACTGATTTATTTATGCTAATCTGAGAGACATGTAGTGGGCCGAGGGGAGTGGGGGGGGACGACCTCACTCATGCGCCAGCCTCAGGGCGTGTTCCTTAGCTCCGCTTAGTGAACGAGAGAACTACTTAATGGATTTAGATTGATTTTTTTTTCTATAAATAGCTTGAACATTCTGATTGACTTTGTAACTTTTCTCAATGCCCTAAGATTCATAGTTCACTTGCAGGAGAGAGTTAATCTGAGACAGAGGCTGCGGGCCGAGGTGAGGGGAAGCGAGATGAGCGGTCAGGGACCCCTCACTATCTGTGACATCAGGAGTATGGAGCCGGTCAGGGACCCCCTCACTATCCTGTGTCAATCTATCTATCTATCTAGCTGCTATCTATCTATCTATCTATCTATCTATCTATCTATCTATCTATCTATCTATCTATCTATCTATCTATCTATCTATCTAAAAGGTTCAACCCCTTCAGTTTTTAGCCTCATAGCTCATACCGTTCAGTCCCAGAATCAGCCTAGCTGCTCTATCACTTACTGTAATTGAGTTAAAGTATCATTTATTTGTTGTTAATATAATTATTTTTATTGTTATGCCTTTTGCAAAGGTGTCTTACAGGATCAGTATATTTTGCAATTTGTCTACAGAAATTTTTTACAGTTTCCATACAGGCAAGCTATGTGACCTGTTCAAATGTGATGAGCTACCATCCTGTATACTTTAGTTGTGATAGGCTCCTTTTCCCTAATTTCTCAACCGCAGTCACTGTCTGTAAGGAAAAATTGGCATTTTGTGCTCACTCAGTTTCTCAGTCACATTAAAGATGCACAAACTAGTTTGAGTGGTAGCGATTAAATTATAGCCAGTGCTGTATAATGGAGAAAGTGTGTCTGAAAACACAATAGTTAATTGTATTCTCCAGGTCACTGCAGTTGTCATTTTGTTCTTGATTTTCACTGTAAGAACACTTTATTGACTGAGAACACCATTTAAAATAAAACTGGATGACTTTAGTCTATGCCTTTTATATATTTCACTGCCTTCTTTTCTGTGCTTTAAATGATCCTGTTATTGTGCTCATGTGCAAAGTCCTAACGGTAGATGAACAACAACTGCTTGACTTTTGTCCAACTCTTATATTTATTTTGGCTTGAAAACTTTATTGCCTTTCCAAATCAAACAGCAGCTTCTGACAATTTTTGGGATTGTTAGCAGTTTTTCTTGAGTTTTTCTTTTTCCTCTAACTCTCTAAATTGAGTTGTGTTAGATGACTTTTTGCTGTGATGCACTGTATAAAACCATTAGAGAGCGGATCCTCAAATAAACTGGAATCAGTAATCAGCTTAAATCCTCTGCCACTTCAGTGCTCCATGCGACATGGGGGGAGATGGATGCTGTTGTTATGTGTTTGACAAAGAAGGCACATAACCGATATTTACTGAAGATGCAAGACAGCTCGAAATGGAGCTCAACAGAACACTGCATCAAGAAGAGTTTTAGCTGTCCACCCATAAAAAGAATAAGAAGTTAGAAAAATGTATGCAAGATGTAACAAGTGGGAGCATTTTATTATTTTTGCTTGAGACAAGTCTTGCATTTTAGTATTAAATATTTGTGGAACTATGTGCCATATGCAAAACTAACAGGGATAACACAATATAATAACATGTGGGGGGCTGGAGAGGATGCGTTACATTGGAGCCTCTAGCGGCATGGTCCTAAAGAGTGACAATATATAGTGAGTGCGGACTAAAGTAAAGTGCTCCATTTTCAAGAACCAGGCTGGGTGTGGTGGAGTAAAGTAAAGCAGTCTATCTTTAAGGGAGAGGGACACAATAGGTTTATAATAAAGAGTTCTGTCTTCGTGGCACAACATGTCATGTTCTTGGCAGACTAAAGTAAAGCACTTCGTTCATAAGTACAACACCAACTAAAGTACATCAATACTGGGTCAAAAAACACTTCAAAATGTGCTGGTTGCACCCCTGAGTAAAATACATAAAGTACATGTTTTTTAATAGAAATGTACAATATCATAGTGTCACACATGTGCCCGTGGGGGACAGTTTACAGGCTCAACTAGTGTTATTCATTAGCCAGACTGGGGGTTGGCACTCTCACCTGATGCTCTCTCCTCTTGTTCCTCTGCAGTTAAGCTGAAGGCCCTGCCTCTCAGTGACATCAACACCGCTGCACCCACTAACATCACTTCAGGCCAACCCTGATGACATCACTTTCGGTACCCAGAACTCACCTTCCTGCCACATCAGTTCCCGTTCCAGCCACCCTGACTCCACCTCTTCCTCCTTTCCACCATACTTTTAGAACAGACTCACCCTGTTAGTTCAGTTCATTTGTGAACACCAATCTGTAAAGACGTGTTTCTTTAATTTTGCTAATTTTTTTCAATGTATGGGGTGGCCATCCCCAAACCTTTTTCTTGTCTGCTACCTTTTTTCTTTACTAAAATAAAGAGAAACTGAATCCCATCAGGCCTGTGGTAGCTGAAACAGCTATCATAGACATCAGAGTACAATTCAATTGATGTAAAAATTGCATTGTTTGTACAATTCTTAGTTGAGGTTTGTGGGGGGGCCTATGGTTTTGGTACTCCTTAAAAGATAACATTTTGAAAAATGTGCCCAATGGAAAGTTAAAATCTGTGTCAGTTAAAATTGCTGGCTGAAGCAGACCGTGGTAGATATCAGATCATTGCGGCAATTTGCTAATATCTTTTTTCAGTGGTATCGACAGTATGTTCTGTTCTTTGAAGCACTTTACCCATTTTCTGACACTGCTAGCCCCAATACAGATGTCTGCGTTTGCACACAGAGTGTGAATGAAGTAATTTACTTACAACGCATTAATGAAAGTTACCATTTTGTCTTCTTGATCCCGTGACTCAGGGAGATGTTCTCATTTATCTTTTAGGTGTAACATGATGGGTGGAGCTGATAGTTATGGAGTCTGGATTTCAATATTTCAGGCATTTATAGTTTTTCTCAGTTGCTTTGGTGCATTTCTCACAACAGAATTGCAGTTCTCAAAACTGCTCGTTCAATTCCCACAACCTTTAGTCAGTTGTGCACATCATAACAGCAATTTCTGCGTGTTTTTGTCATTTTGCAATTGCTTTAGTTCACTCAGGCAGATGCGTTTGTGCAATTCTCAGCTATATCATGCATCAGTGTTTGCTTATGTCATGATGATCAAAATGCATTGTGTAGCCCTCTTTTGCATAGTCTTACACTCCAGACAAACTTGTCATTTTTTCGTTGTGTAAGTCATTGCAGTTAAAAGTGTTCAACAAGATATCATTGGCTGTCAAGTGTATTTTATAAGTTTCTACAAAACTTTTTTTGCTTTGTATTCACAATACTAATGATTCCTGCACCACCTTAAATTGCTCTCAGGTGAAACATTATTCGGGGCAGGTGTGAGATCTTAGATCAATCAGTCTCAGTTGCTTTGGTGCATTTCTCACAACAGACTTAAAACTGTAATGCAGTTCTAAAATTCTCATTATTCTTAGTGAGATTTCATTATAATATGTCAACAATATATATATACTTTATATTCAACTAGATTTATTTCATTTATATTTTCAAATCCCAGTCCAGGTATTGTCGGCATGAGTTCTACAGTATATATTTCTATTTTCCTCCAATGTTTGAACATTTTTTTTTCAACAGGTACTAATATTTTCTATCCATATCTGAAAGACAGTTAGCTTAGGATAGAGCATTATAACAGTTCTAGAAAGAATAAGCCATTCATCCCAATAAGTTTCCATCTTATTCTTGATTGTCCAAAATAACATCAAGTCAAGCTGTGAAGGTTCCTAAAGCCCTACTATCCTCCATACTACTTGGTAATTTATTCCATGTGTCTGTGGTTCTTTGCCTGAAAAAAAAAAATAATAATAACTTATTGTTTGTGCAAAATCTGTAGTTTCCAACCATGTCCCCATGTTCTTTTTGTAGAAATTATTTTTAAAGTAATAACTGCAGCCCACTGTACTAATTCCTGTCACAATTTAAAACACTTCGATCATGACACCTCTTAATCTCAGTTTGTTTAAAGATCATGGAGCGGCTGCTGCTTCTCCACCTGAGGCCACAGGTCTGCCATGCCCTCGAACCTCTGGAGTTTGCATACCAGGAGAAGATGGGAGCGGAGGATGCCATCATCTAAAATGTTTATTTTTATACTGTATTGAGGATTTCCTCTGTTCTGTGTATTGTATTGCATTGACCCCCTTCTTTTTAACACCCACTGCACGCCCAACCTACCTGGAAAGGGGTCTCTCTTTGAACTGCCTTTCCCAAGGTTTCTTCCATTTTTTCTCTACTGGGGTTTTTTTGGGAGTTGTACCTTGTCTTCTTAGGTACGAATCAAACCACCTTCAACTGAACACCAGCAAAACCAAGGAGCTGGTGGTGGATTTTAGGAGGACCAGGCCCCTCATGGACCCCGTGATCATCAGAGGTGATTGTGTGCAGAGGGTGCAGACCTATAAATACCTGGGAGTGCAGCTGGATGATAAATTGGACTGGACTGCCAATACTGATGCTCTGCGCAAGAGAGGACAGAGCCGACTATACTTCCTTAGAAGACTGGCGTCCTTCAACATCTGCAATAAGATGTTCTATCAGACGGTTGTGGCAAGTGCCCTCTTCTATGCGGTGGTGTGCTGGGTAGGCAGCATAAAGAAGAAGGACGTCTCACGCCTGGACAAACTGGTGAGGAAGGCAGGCTCTATTGTAGGCACAGAGCTGAACAGTTTGACATCTGTGGCAGAGCGACGGGCACTGAGGAGGCTCTTGTCAATCATGGAGAATCCACTGCATCCACTGAACAGTATCATCTCCAGACAGAGGAGCAGCTTCAGCGACAGACTGCTGTCACCGTCCTGCTCCACTGACAGACTGAGGAGATCATTCCTCCCCCAAACTATGCAACTCTTCAATTCCACCTGGGGGGTAAACATTAACATTATACAAAGTTATTGTCTGTTTTACCTGCATTTTTATCACTCTTTAATTTAATGTTGTTTTTATCAGTATGTTGCTGCTGTAGTATGTGAATTTCCCCTTGGGATTAATAAAGTATCTATCTATCTATCTATCTATCTATCTATCTATCTATCTATCTATCTATCTATCTATCTATCTATCTATCTATCTATCTATCTATCTAAAAGGTTCAACTCCTTCAGTTCTCTCTTCATAGCTCATACCTCTCAGTCCCAGAATCAGCCTAGCTGCTCTCCTCTGGACTTTCTCTAGCACTGCTATGTCTTTTTTTTTATATCAAGACCAATATTGCACACAATACTCCAGGTGTGGCTTAACTAGTGTGTTATATCACTTAAGCATAACCTCCCTTGACTTGTACTCCACTCATTGTGTTATATAACCTATAAATAATACACTGTAAAGACAAAAAAAGAGTTGGGGCACCAGGTGGGATTCCCAGTTTATAACCATATTGTTTTTGAAAAAGGTTTTCATCTCACTCATGACATATAACAGAATGTTCATTCTCAGGAACTTCCATCTTCAGCAAGCTCCAGGTCAATATGGATGGTGACTCTGAGTGTCAGGTGGTTCTTATGGAGGTGGAGGAGGAAGAGGTGAGACAGTTGTTAGGTCCAGCAGAAGTGACATTAGTATCCCTCGGATAAGTTCCTCTCCACTCTACACGGAAACTGTATTAGTACAGGTGTTACACTCACATTCTGTACTTCTCCATATTTTCATTTGATCCCAAACCCATAATGCCTGCCACACACTTGCATTTCTGACAAACCATACATCACATTAGCTTTCCTTATTGCTTCTGTCATGATTCCTTTCCTGACTTATGATTTTTCTCCTTGTTTCAGGTTTTATTTCTTGAATGAGTATATCATTTATTTTTAAATTTTTCTTTCTTATTTTTGTTTACTTCCAGTTGTCACCATTTTGTGCTGTGGTAGTTGTTTCACATCTCTCATGTGCAATGGAAAAACTAGTAACTGACATTTTTTTCAAAGTTGAGTTTTTATAGTTTCTGGAGTTACTAGGTCTTTCCTGATGTTATAAGGTAGTGGTGATGGCCAAATATGTCTTCATTCCGGTCATAGCATGATGGAAGAAGCTAGTATGAACACAGTATTTTACATACTGCAAGACAAAAGCCTAGCAACTCCACTGACCAATGATGAAAGACCGCCTACCAATGAAAACGTCAGATTACGATCATGTGATTTAAATGCTGTGACTGCACAATTCAAATGGCAGGTTTTTGTTGTTTCATGAAAAAAAACAATATTATGTATGTGAACCTCAGATTGTTAATTACAGGTACAACATCATTTTCTCAATTTGCCAAAAACTTGACATACTAGGTTTTTTCATAGTTGGTGAGGTTTGTGTTTACCATGAAGAAAGGTCCAGCAGCTGGTGTGAATTAAGTTATTAATGCAGTAGTCTAAGGAGTGGCATGATGGAGCCGTACTTAACTGAATTTGATGGATTCTGAATGAAATCTTTGCACGTTTGCTTTCTTAATTTTCTTTTTTGACTCCACAGCTCTCGTGTTATTGTTTCTGTTTTCAATTATGGTCCTTGGTTAGAATGTTGGTTGTGATGCTCTCTCTTCTATTTGGCTTTCTGGTTATGATCTCTTGCCTGGTTTAATAAGTCCTCTCATGCATCCCAGTGCTATCTTAACAACTTGGTTTGCATTCCAACGCTAGCTTAACTGCTTCTGTGCACTTTGGGTATATTTAGTAATGAGCCTGCAATAACTCCTAGGTTCTTCTCATAAGGTTCTTCTCTTCAAATTTCAGACCTCCCATTGTGTATTCAAATCTAACATTTTATTTCCTGCATGAAATGCGTTACATTTACTTACATTCAATTTCACCTGCCACAAATACGCCAAAGCCTGTATGCCATCCAAGGCCCTCTGTTACAATTCAGCTGAATGTACAGTAAGTGACCTTCCACCTAGTGTGATATCATCTGCAAACTTAACAAGGTTTTTGATTATATTCTTGTGCAGATTGTTTATGTATATTAAAAAGAGCAGTGGCCCTCAATGCTGATTCCTGTGGGACACCACCTCTAACATCACCTAATTTCTGAATGATTCCCCTCACCAAAACCCTTTGCTTTGTGTTTGAGCCAAGTTTCCAATGCTTTAGTCCTATCCATGTAAATGTGGATGTGTGTGTGGGTGAGTGTACCTTGCAATAGTTAGTTCCTGCCTTGTGCTTAATCCTGCCAGGATTGGCTGCTGCCATGCGAACAAATAATGGATAGACAGATAGTTTAATTACATCTAGGCATGTCTTTAAAATATCTAGGCATGATGGAATGAGGGCCATTGTATAATGGTGTTCCAATTTGTATATAACATTATTTCCAACCACACATTATCCAACCCACTATATCCTAACTACAGGGTCACGGGGGTCTGCTGGAGCCAGTCCTAGCCAACATAGGGCGTAAGGCAGAAAGCAAACCCCGGTCAGGGCGCCAGCCCACCACAGGGCGCGCGCACACACACACTCACACACCAGGGACAATTTACAATCGCCAATGCACCTAACCTGCATGTCTGTGGACTGTGGGAGGAAACTGGAGTACCCAGAGGAAACTCACGCAGACACGGGGAGAACATGCAAACTCCATGCAGGGAGGACCCGGGAAGCAAACCTGGGTCTCCTAACTGCAAGGCAACAACACTAACCACTGCACCACCATGCCGTTCATAACATTATTTGAGTGTGCTAACATTTTACATCTGTGTTGATTAGTCACAGGAGTTTGCTACATTAACAGAATAAATAAAAATGTTTCTTGAAGAAAACTTGCCCTAAACAGCCAATTACATTCATCTTGCTCCTCCCATAAGGCAGTGTAAATGTCTGATAGTTACATTTTCAAATAATCCTACAGAATAAGTCAGACTCTAGGCTAATAAACTGCCATCATCTTGCTGAGCCCCAGAAACTGAAATGATGACAAGTGTGTATCCCTATCAGTAGCAAGTAGATCATCAATTCTGGGGTTCTTGTACCTTCTGACTCCTCTTCTATCCCTGAGCTCTTGATTTTGTGTCATTTCTTGTTGCAGCAAAGTGATGACTTGTCTTTTTATATGCTGATATCAAATTGGATTTTATTCCTCCCTCACCATTTAAATTAAACTGGAAATATCTAACTAATCAATAATAATATACAAAATAGCTTTCAACCTGGTAAGGTTAATTTTTAATATGAAACTTTAACAGATGGCTTTAAATACTGGTGAAGTCAACTTACAGTACTTAGTTTAAAAATATATATTTTTTGAGATAGAGCTGACATGAGACACATGAATCTTCTTTGGCAATGATTCAAGATATATTGCTCTTTAATGACAAGCAACAATTTAATAAAACCTCTCATATATATATATATATATATATATATATATATATATATATATATATATATATATATATATATATATATATATATATATATATATATATATATATATATATAAAATCTTGTCGAGTGCAGAAAGAATTATTGATTTTATGGTGACAGCACCTCTATCTTGCTGCCTAAATTCAGGCAATAAAGAGACTGTGACAAGGTTCTGATGGCACTGTTGACTGATTGGCCCCACGCTACCACTGGAAACAGATTGCAGCTATCTAAAGATTGATGGATTGGTCTTTCAAAAGAAGTACAACTGAGTGAATGGAATTGGGAAGGCAACAGGAGATCTTTATTTATGGAGTTTACTCCACTTCTGCTCTTGTTAATAATCAAAGAGGGCATGTAATAAAAATAACAGTTTATTATTATGATGTTTGGAAATGTCTGATAATTTACCTTGAAATATTACATTTGTCTGGATTTTTAACAAACGAAATACTGACAGTAATAATAATAATGTGCTACAATTGTTTGAAACTGCTAGCATATCACTATGTTTACAGTAATAACCACAGTTAAGGAAATAGCTAAGATATTATTACAATGCATGGCTATTACAGCTTCACAATAACACAAAATGTTAACAATGATTGCAATACACTGCCATTAACATGTGATCATTTTTTCTTGTGTTTGTTTCCTTTTCATGTCTTATGGCTCATGACCTGTTATGTCATCACACTGCCTTGGCAGAACTCACACAATAAAAAAACTCATGATTAAAGGATTTTTTTTCTTTTGAGTTTTGTTTTCATATGAATTTCTTATGAGCACTATGAAGTCATTTCAATTTTTTTGACTCAAGCTTTTCATGTTTTTTGGCCATTTAGACCTGAAAACACTTTTATTTTTGGACCATGTTTTGTACAGGAAATGACATGCTTATGATAAAGAGTAAACCAATATGTGCCTCAAGCAAAACTGCTGAGAAGAGTCAATGTTACTCCTTTTCACAAAACTTTGAAAAAATGGATGACAGACAGGTGGCCACACCTCCTGGGGGACCTTCTACAAGCTCCACGTAAGCTGAGAGATTATTTAACTACATATGTAGACATAACTACACACTTCTTCTTTTTCTTCTATCAGCTGCTCCTGTTGGGGTTGTCACAGTGGATCATCTTCTTCCATCTCTTCCTGTCCTCTCCATCTTGCTCTATCACACCTATCACCTGCATGTCCTCTTTCACCACATCCATTAACCTCCTTTAAGGCCTTCCTCTTTTTCTCTTCCCTGGCAGCTCTATCCATAGCATCTTTATCCCAATATACTCAGCATCTCTCCTCTGCACATGTCCAAACCAATGCAATCTCGCCTCTCTGACTTTGTCTCCCAACCGTCTAACTTGAGCCGACCCTCTAATGTACTCATTTCTAAACCTATTCATCCTCGTCACGCCCAATAGAAATCTTAGCATCTTTAACTCTGCTACATCCAGCTCTGTCTCCTGCTTTCTGGTCAGTGCCACCATCTCTAACCCATATAACTTGGCTGGTTTCACTACCATCCTGTAGTCCTTCCCTTTCACTCTTGCTGTTACCCGTCTGATACCCACTGACCTCCCTCTCATTTACACACATGTATTCTGTCTTGTTCCTACTGACCTTCATTCCTCTCCTCTCCAGAGCATACCTCCACCTCTCCTGGGTCTCCTCAACCTGCTCCCTACTATTGCTACAGATCACAATGTCATCAGCAAACATCACAGTCCACCATCAGTCCACGGGGACTCCTGTCAACCTATCCATCACCATTGCAAATAAGAAAGGGCTCAGAGCTGATCCCTTATGTAATCCCACCACCACCTTGAATGCATCTGTCACTCCTACCGCAGACCTCACCACTGTCACACATTCCTCATACATATCCTGTACAACTCTTACATACTTATCTGCCACTCCCAACTTCCTCATACAATACCACAACTCCTCTTGAGGCACCCTGTCATATGCTTTCTCCAGGTCCACAAAGATGCAATGCAGCTCCTTCAGGCCTTCTCTAAACTTCTCCATCAACATACTCAGAGCAAACATTGCATCTGTGGTGCTCTTTCTTGGCATGAAACCATACTGCTGCTCACTAATCATCACCTCACTTCTTAACCTAGCTTCCACTACTCTTTCCCATAACTTCATGCTGTGGCTCATCAAGTTTATCCCCCTGTAGTTACTACAGTTCTGCACATCAGTACCACTGCACTTCTTCTCCACTCCTCAGACATCCTCTCACTTTCCAAGATTCCATTAAACAATCTGGTTAAAAATGCCACTGCCATCTCTCCTAAACACCTCCATGTTTCCACAGGTATGTCATCTGGGCCAACAGCCTTTCCATTAGACATAACTACACACTAATAAAAAATAATACACATTAAATAAATGAAATATTATAAACACAGACAATGCTTCAAATTAAACAAAGAAGACATAAAAAATAAACTTAAATGATTTTTCAAGCCAAACAGAAACATAATACCGTGAAGTTTGTAGGTGGAGCCCAAAGAGGCGGGACCATCTGATGTCATCACTCTTCTGCTCTCCCTCTGACTACATAAGTAAGTTTAGAAGGCCTAGGGGTGCAAATCATTTGTCTACAGTGGAGTTTGTGATTCCTGTTTCTTATTGTTGGATTTGTTTGGTTTTCAAATCTATTTTCTCACTTTGCATTAAGGATTACGTTTTCTGGATTTCACATTGGGACCTTATTTACTTGGTGTTGCATTTTAGGTAATCTCCTTTGTGCCTCATTTTTTATGTTTTTTTGCTTGTTTGATTTCTTTTTTTTAAATAAATTCTTTATTTATAAAGCTGAAGGTTTATTGCAATTCTTCTTCTTGTGGGGCTTTTGTTTGATTGTATTTTTCAACTTAAGCCAGCAGGTAGTTTTAGAAACCTGGTTGAAGTCAAGACTGCCTCTGTCTGACAGACCATGTACGTTTCTAGCCTGCCCTCTAGCTTGTTTTAAGAGTCTTTGGCTTTATTTCTTTTCCAGACAAACAGCATCAAAAATGTGGTGTTTTAAATAGTATCTTCAACAAATAATTTATAAAATCAATGGTTAGGTGAGGAAGATGAAGACCAAAAAACAAATGCAAATAATTAAATAGATAGCAGTAAACCCCAAACTCAGGATTAACTTTCATTCAACTCATTTCCAATGCTTCAATCTTTTGTCTCCCCTGCTCTCCCACACAGGTCTATTCAGTAGGCTTAGACAACGACAAAGGTAGTCCACCATCCAGCTTATGTCCTATAGGGGGTCAGTCTGACTCCGGCTCCCTCATCCTGCTACCTCCGTAGATTTAGTCAGACCCCCTAAAGACCACAATCACACCAATTCCTTGCTGATCTTCCCCTAGAGTCCCATTTCTCTTGCTCTACCACAGGGTGCTCCAACATGTTCATGTCCTCCTCAAGGCACTGGTCCAACCCCCCGATCCTGCAGTCACTTTCTCCGTGTTTTTTCTCTCCCTTGGTTTCTTGTTTTCTCTGTGTTCTGACCTACTTAGTACTTTTTACAATCCTATGAGGACAGGTGCACTAAATGATCCACATGGTCTCAACGAGGAATGACTGTGCTAACTGCACCCGTGCACATAAAGAGCAATTGGCCAATGCCCTCATTAGATTCTCTGTGGCTGGATGCCTTTCCTCCAGCACATTTATACTTATGAAGTCTCAGCTGCACTACTTTATTTAAAACACTGATATTTTCACAGATCTGACACAGACTCTAGATGCACTTCACCACAAGGATGCGCTCAAGTTCAAGACAGTTATTAGCTGCTCTTGTTGTTTTCTGAAATAAATATTGGCCTCTTTCTTTTTGTTTTCCCTTAACACCCTTGATTTCCACTGGGGTTGCCTATCTTTTGTCCTTTTTAGTGCAAGTTTGTTATTAATTAAGGTACAATAAAAAGGCAGCATGCTCACACGTCTGAGCTGGCTACATTCTATTGTCCTCTTGCCAACCTACCGTATCTCTCTGAGGTGGATTTGGCATTTCCAGCATTTACTTATTTTCATCCTCACTGGCACCCTACCTGAACATTGCATATTTTGTCTGAGGATGCTCTTCTCTCCTTTTCACTCTTTGAATACTTTTTCTGTGCTCTACTCCTGTCACATGCCACCCTTTCAAAAAGTTACCATAATACACCTCAAGAGTGAAAACCAACAGTACTATTAGGTTAGGAGGAGACCCTCAGGCAGACCATGTCGATGTGGATCTCTGTGACACAGACACAGAATTATCACCAAAGGTACATGTCCTTTATTGTTGTCTTCTAATAACAAATGCCTATGACCCTGCAGCTTAATGTAATAGGCAAGGTCAGATAAATATGAATGAATAATGATAAATAGCAATTACAAATTAAATATGAGGTCATCTACCACTAGAAGGAATATGTATGGCCCATGAACTATGGGTGCACAGTGAGTTAGCTTCCATTTCAAATCAAGCGCTGTTTCCTGACTTCTGTGAGCACCATCACCTCTGGTCTCACAGCCTATTCTTTTAATGTCATCCCAGTGAGTGACTGGGTTAGTCAGTTCTGGCTCTCATCCCTTGGGGTCTGCTAATGCTAATGTGCCCTTCAGATTAGATTTTAAATGTAGGTCAGGCTGCGAGAGGTTCCATAGGCGTGCTTACACTCCACAGCTTTCCCTGTAATCTCCACTTCTCAAACTGCTGCTTGCTCTCTTTTAACAGGATTAATTTACTGAATATTTATACACACCGAAAATTGCAAAGTGATGAGCTAAATTGCTTCTTGTAATAGCTCCAGACTTTCTTCACATTATCTTCTTTAAGCAGGCTTGTTTGTTCTGCCGGTGTAGATAACAGTTGTGATCGGCACAATAGCATATTTGCTAATTCTCACTTCAATCTTATTTCTCCTCACTTCTCTACAATTTTCCTGAAGTTTTATTTTGCAGCCCTGCCATTTGAACATTATTGCTCTGTCTATAATGCACTTAAATGCGTTACCAATTGCCACAAAGCACATGGCAACGTCATATTTTAATCCCAATGTTAAATGTTCTTCTAATGCAGTTAATGTGTAGAGTAAAGTGCTTTTAGATGGCAGTTTCCATGAAATGTCCTCAATAAAATAAAGACCTAATGATTGATTACCTGCAGTTGGCAAGTAACGGAGCCCACTTGTGTGCACCTGGCAGAACACTGACTAAAAATACTTGAAAAAGAATTTAGAATCGATATTCAAAAAAATGTTCATGAAAATGTAAGCATAATGTTTTCAGCCTTAATAGTCTGGAGAGGAGATTTCCAGGATTCAAAAACATGCAATCTTTTTAAATTATGACCAAAATTCTCTTTTTCTTAAATGTGTCAAACATTTCAGATTTAATGTCATACCCTACGATGTTTTTTGGCATGAAAATTCTGGCGTAAATTTTCGTTTATGTGTGTGTGATATAGCGGGTCCATGGCTCAGAATAAAAGCCCAGTTTTTAAATAAATAATCGCCTCACTCGCGGCTTAAAGAGGGGGCGTGGTAGTATGGCCGGAGCAGTTCCTGGATGCTATGTGAGGCGGGTGTTTCCTCATTTATGTGCACAGGTGAAGAATTGTTCGCATCCGTAATTGAAGCCGGGAGCTGTTGATCGCTACACCTGAGCCACATCCCCGTAATAAAAAGGAGAAGCATGAGGTGGAAGAGAAAAAGAATGGTAAAAGAAAGGAAGAGGAAGAGAGTGAGAGAGCAGCATTGGGGAAAGAGTGGACAAGCCAGCTCGCTGTGAAAGAGAGAGGTCAGCACAGTCAGGCGTTCCAGATGGAGCAAGTGATCAGCGCTCATGGGACAGGATCTCTCCCATTGAGGTTTTTAATAGAGTGGGTACGATCAGGGAAAAGCCCGCCCTAGGGCTCCAAGGGATGACTTAGAGTGCAAGAAGGAACACAGACTTTACAGGGTGCATGCTCGTTAACCTTCATAAATGGTGCCCCTTAAGGATTGACTGGCTTGGGCTATAATCACCATTCCAAATGTTTTAGTGCAGGACCCTCCCCCAACCCTTACCCCTACCCCTGCCAAGATGCTGCCCATGCCGCTCTATCACGTTTCCCCGAAAATAAGACCTACTCTGAAAATAAGCCCTAGCATGATTTTCAGGCTGCTCTATAATATAAGCGAGATGTGACATGTGTATCCGAATCATCCATTAAATTCCGAGGACACCTTGCCACAATATCTCTGAAAAGGATGTTTAATGATTACATCCATCACTTCGGGGATGCGCCCATTCCAGCAGCATCGGCGCAAGACAGAAACAAAATCCCTGGACAGGGCATCAGCTCATCGCAAGGTAAAAACAAAGCACACACACATACACTGGCGTCATTGTAGCTTCACCAAATCCCCAAACCTTCATGTCTTTGGATGGAAAACTGAGCACACTGTGGAAACCCACCAGGAATACATGCAAATTCCAGGCAGGGTTCACAAGGGACATGACTCCCTGCGAGACAGCAGTGCTAACACTCTGCTACCGTGCCACCCCATATGTGTAACTATTAGCAGTATTCATTATTTAAACAAAGTTAATGATTTATCTGTAAATGTAACATACATACTTTAATGCATTTCATCATGAAAGTGATATCAAGTATAAATCTAACAATTCTAAATGTGCAGAGAGCTGGAATATTATAAATTTAATGTGTTCTGTGTGGCGATGCTGCTTGCTGCTGCTGTCAGGTCAGGAGGAAGCCCCAGAAGCACATAGCAATTTAACAACTGGGTCAGTTTTAAGATGACGTTTACCATGGTCTACTTTAATGATAAACTATGAGGTTAATGTAGACATTTCGAGGTTAAAGCCGAAATTTTTACTTTAATCACAAAATAGATATTTAATTATGTCCTTATTTTTTTTCTCTGTGATTCAAATACGGCACCGTACATTCTGATGGTACAAGGTGCCAATAAAAAAAAAAAACATGGCACAGAAGATGGTAGGTGAGACTTTTAAAATGTATCCAGTCATTACTTTGGGGAATATGCAACGCTTGAATATAAAAGCACCACGAATGCATTTGTATGTTGCCATTTTGTTTCACTACATCAAACTATTCATCAAACATGTGTGCACATTGATCCTGGATGATCCACAAAGCGGCTGGAGTAGTAAGAAATTCAGGCTGAAATTCAGGGTTTCAATGTGGAAAGTTATGACGATATTCCAGAAGAAGATAACATGACTATATCTGGATAAATGTATATTTTTGTACATGAATAAATATAAGATATCCACTGAAAATAAGCCCTAGTGAATTTTTTGCAAAAATTAATATAAGACCCGGTCTTATTTTCAGGGAAACACGCTATCTATCTATCTATCTATCTATCTATCTATCTATCTATCTATCTATCTATCTATCTAATTTAATCCACCACTGCAGTGGGCTAAAACTTATAATAAAATGATTCTGACCCTCCCTCTTTCTTTCAAACCTTTCCACAAAGTAAATGATTAAAAAATGTAAATGAAAAAAAAAATGTTTAAAATTCAATGATATACAGAGCAGGACGGTGACAGCAGTCTGTCGCTGAAGCTGCTCCTCTGTCTGGAGTTGATCCTGTTCAGTGGATGCAGTGGATTCTCCATGATTGACAGGAGCCTGCTCAGCACCCGTCGTTCTGCCACGGATGTCAAACTGTCCAGCTCCATGCCTACAATAGAGCCTGCCTTCCTCATCAGTTTGTCCAGGATGAGGCATTCCTCTTTTTTATGCTGCCTCCCCAGCACACCACCGCATAGAAGAGGGTGCTCACCCCAACCGTCTGATAGAACATCTGCAGCGTCTCATTGCCTTCTATGGAAGTATTAGCAGGTGTTGTTGCTCTTCTTTTTCTTTCCTTCATGTCACTTGCTTTTACAGTCTCTTTGCCTTAATAAACCCGCAACCACAGGTCACTTTTCTATGGTTGCCACTACCTATTTTTTTTTATTTCATGAATGTATCAAGTCAGAAGCTTTTGATCAAGACCAAAATCAAGGTTCTAGCCTCAGTAGTTTCCAAGTAATCATGTGACAGATGGACAGACCTTAGCATTTTTTATATATAGATAGATACACAGTAAGTAATATGTAAGTTCAATTTCTCTGACCTTGAATTATATTGAGAGGATATAATATTTTTTCAGATTTTTCAAATTGTCCTGTATAGCTTAGTAAAGTCACTTTTAGAAAATTCCTAGGCACACACCATCCCTGGAGGTCTCGGTATGCTGCAGTGATATTGCCGTGCTAGATATCTGAATGCAGTAAATGAGCAGAAAATGTAACACTGGTGTTTGAATTACATAAAGTTAATACATTATACCTTAGGTCTTGGAACAGACAGACTGAAGGTGTTCTTTTATATGCTATGAAACAACGCCATATGTTCATTTAGGCTGACATCCCTTTGCAGTTCTTCATGCATTGAATGGCTTATTAGTTATACAATTTGAAATTTAATAGCTGCCATTCATCTGTTGCTTTCTTATTCTTTGTCATTTTCACTGGCAACTGTATCACCATGTAAAAGAAATATTTTCAATGATACCATACAGTTTGTCACAGAACTTGAATAATTAAACATTCTGTACTCAAAGCTCTTACTTCAAAGACTTCTGATATATGCATATTCCATTGCTGCGGTCTTTGTTTTACCTTTGAATTTGCTGCAGTTACAAAATTTATTTTAACTGCTGCTCCAATTTCTGCAAAAATTAGCATCTTCCACCAAATCCTCTGGATGAATTCTACTTTGAATTAATTTTTATTCAAGATGCAGCATTTTAAATGAGAAAATAGAAAGAAGGCCACTGAGCTTATATTTTTAGAAAAAGGCCATTAAAGAATTTTTATTTTGAAGAGCGGTGATGTGACATTGCCAAGTCCTCTTGATTAATTTTACTTTGTATTCATTTTTGTTTTTCGTTTTCAAGATTCACCAGGGAACAACGGTTAGTGCTACTGTCTCACAGCACCATCGATCTGGCTTTGATTTCCAACCTGGTCATTGCCTCTGTTGACCCCCAGAAAAGTGCCTAACATGTCAGTGACAGGAAAGATGATAAAAACCTAGAACTCTTAATGCAGAATTGGATAACTAATGGACAAAATAGAAGTGTGCATTATATACAGAAATTAAAATAATACAACTAGCAAAACACATGCTAAAATAAAATGCAAGTAAAACTCATTTTAAAGATGTGGAGCTGTTGATGCTTGTTATGCTTTTAAACAGTTACTTCTTTCAGTTCCACTAGAAGTCATAATGTATTTATTACTCCTGGTGGCTCATCTAGAGCATACGAATCCCTTACCTTAACAGAGTGTGAGTGGGGACAACACGTTGTTTTGTTTTTAGCATGAAAAATACAGTTTGGCACTGATCACATCACTGATATATCTTTCCTAAGTAGTGGTCTTCAAAGAAATATGAATGTGACGATGTACTGGAAAAGCAATGCATTCTTCGACTGTGTGTAGATCTCTGAACTGTTGCTGTGCATTATTGGTTCTTGTTCTTCATCACTTAACACTAGAATTACCAAAACCTATGAAAAAACTCAGTCCACCTTAAATCCATTTGCACCTCTCCGTCAGCGTCTTTTGTGTTTTAAATGTGTCGATCAACACAAGCAACAAGCAGCCTTCTATCCCATCCCTTCACCAACGCAGAAAAGGCAGAAAGTTCCCTCAGCTCAAGTCTGTTTACCTGCATGTGAGTTGCCGGGAGTTGTATTGGGTAAATAATATATCGTTACTTGGAACACATGCATTTCATGAGTGTTCCGTGTCTACAACAATCTATGTAAACACAGTGTTAAAACAGAAACATTTTTCATGCTTTAGTAATAATTGACATAATGTAGACATAAAGTGTATAAAGTCCAAATATCAAATAAACACTTTCACAAAAGGTACAAGTATAACAAAACAAGTGTTCTTTTATTCGAGAATATAACTACAGAAAAAGAACTTGCGTTAGGATGCGACATTGACATGACCTTAATAAAAATGCTTTGGTGGCGCATCTGTAAGAACTGCTGACTGGTAATCAAAAGGTTGTCGGTTTGATCCCAGACACCTCTGTTTTGAGAAATAAACTGCTCTTATTGTTACTATTATAGAATAAAAACATTTGGTCTCGTCCGATGCGAGAGATGGACGTCTGAAGTGGAGCTCCGCTAGCAGTGGTGCTATTTTTCATATTATTTGCTTATTATTCTGAGATATCCTGTATTTATTCAACCCGAGAGGGACTGCTACAGTATATGTAAGCACATATAAACATGGCCAACAAGAAGGGGGGTTCGAAAGAATCGAAAACTAAAGCTACATCCAAGCTGCGATCAGCAAGCCCCAGTTCAAGATACGGCCTATCAGAGACAGACCTGGATCAGATGGGTGAAAGCACAGACTCCTCGGGACCACGGTCCGCTACATCGTCGCCGGCTGAGAGCGAAAAGGGGAGCGAAGGTGCGATCGTGAGTGCAGATGTGGATAGCTCACCGATTGGAGAAGATTACCTGAAACTAGAAAGGGCCGGGAAGTCCGCTACTTGAGTTACGCAATTACGCGAGCCTGGAGCAGCGGGGACACCGGCTTCAGCAAAGTCTGCTGCTTCATCTACGGAACAAGAAGGCACAATTGAACTATCTGAACTGAAAGTGTTGCTCGCTGAGCTCACGCAAGATATAAAGAAAAGCGAGAAGGCTAATGAGAAAGCAACGGCAAAGGCACTTGAGAGAGACTGAAACAGGAGATGAAACAGGCCAATGAATGGCTGCGACAGGAATTCCAACAGGCAAATGAAAGGCTGCGACAGGAATTCCAACAGGCAAATGAAAGGCTGCGTCAAGAGGTACAACTTGAGCTTCGACAGGTGCTGGGTAAAATTGAAGAGCGCATTCAGAAAAACTCGGTTAAACTGAGCACGCTTGCTGATCAATTGGAGCATCTTAAGGAGACATTCACGAATCGGATCGAAATGGCCGAACATTTAGCTGCCAGTGCCGAGGAAAGAGCAGTAAATGTCAGTTCCGAATGTAAAAAACCCAGAGAAAAAGACAGACTGGCTGCCTTTGAAGATGGGAGTAGAAGGTATAATGTCAGAATTGAAGGTCTGCCGGAGAATCGAAAAAGTTCAAACCCTGCGAAATTTGCAGCTGAACGTTTTTCTAAAATAATCGGGGCGACTTTAAAGCAGAATCTGAGATAGCAGCGCTTACACGCACGCGGATCAAACACCGTCAGACCCGACCAAGATCTTTTATAGTTCGTTTTGAACGATTATCATTTAAGCTAGAGGTGATGGCACTCCTCAGAAACAAGGAAGATATTATATATGAAAATAACCACATTCGTATCTTCCCTGACTTCTCTCCAGCAACAGCTATTAAACGCGCAGCCTTCTATAATATTAAACAGCGGCTACGGCAAGCCAGTGTCAAATACAGCCTCCTGTATCCGCAAAACTGAAAGTGGAATGGCAGGTCATTTCTATGTCTTACTAGCAAGGAAGAAGCAGAAAATGAATTAAAAAAGCTGATCCCGGACTATTCTGATACATAATAGTGAGTCATGGCGGTAAATGATAAAGCTAGGATTAATAATCTACTGTCTGATCTATTGTTTTAAAATACGGGTTTTTATCAGCATATATTCTCATTATTATTACTTAGTATTACTAGGGCTATCTGTTTATGTTTTATTGTGCTTAATTACGTTTTCCTCCTTTTTTTTTTTTTTTTTTCTTTTCTAATTATTTCATGTGTACCCTAAATGAGACTGTTCAATATCATACCCTTGGTTTACTGTTATTGCTATTACTGCATTAAGACTTGTTATGCTTATTTTGGACACATCTTTAACACCATCACCTGGGTTTATTATCTGGGGGTATCATCTTAATGCACTAAAATTGCTGAAGACTATATATATATTTTAAGTGCAAAATTCTTTTTTTTTCTTTTCCTCTTTTAAAGACTATATTGGTAACAGATATCTCTATCTTTTAACCTAAAGCGCCACTGCATGGGGCTTGTTGTGCTTTGGACGTGCTCTGTCTCTGGGTATGTCAGAGGACTGGGACTGCGTGAAGTGGGTTTTAGCCTCACTTGGGGAGGCAAAAGGGAGGGTGGGGGGTTAAGGGGGGAAGAGAAAGAGAGCAGGCTTGATCTATACCTAATCTATCATCTCAATCTTTATAATTATAACTATCAACGTAATAATAAGCTGCATGGCAACAACTCTTGGGGAAATAGGAAATTAAGACCTAAACTATTTCACTTCCAGTTAAGACTATAAAATGACATCAAAAACTCAGAATCAGTGTCTCCATGATGGGACAGTTAACTTCGTAAGCTGGAATGTTAAAGGCCTGAATCACGAATTAAAGAGAAAGAAAGTACTTTCTCACCTAACAGGTCTAAATGCTAAAATAGTATTTTTACAGGAAACCCACTTACTAAGCAAGGATCAGTTCCGGCTGCAAAAAGACTGGACTGGCCAAATGTTCCATTCTAGTTTTACAAAGAAAACTAGAGGGTGGGAATTCTCATACATAGAACAGTACCATTTGTAGCATCAGATGTAGTATTGGATCCTGAAGGGAGATATGTAATGGTCATGGGAGACTTATCTAACTGTAAAATGATTTTGATAAATGTTTATGCACCTAATGTTGATGATAAGGAATTTATACAAAATTTATTTGCATCCATTCCCAATCTGAACACTCATAAAGTTATAATGGCTGGGGACTTTAATTGTGTTTTAAATCCACTTTTAGATAAGACTTCCTCCACAGGGGAACGCAACTAACACCGCAAAGATAATTACAAAGTTTATAACTGATCACAACTTATCAGATCCCTGGAGGTTTTTAAACCCAAATTCAAGAACATATTCTTTCTACTCACCAGTACATCATTGCTACTCAAGGATTGATTACTTCTTTATAGATAATAACTTCTTGCCTAAGATTAAATCTTGTAAATACGATGCTATTGTTATTTCAGACCATGCTCCTATGATCTTGGAGCTGAAATTACTAAGCCCCATACACTCACCCGCAGATGGCCTCAACCGCTTCTATTAGCTGACGAGAATTGTACTGAATTTATATCCAAACAAATCAAATTCTTTCTAGAGACAAATACATCCCCTGAGATCTCTGCAGGAATACTCTGGGAAACTCTTAAGGCCTTCTTAAGAGGACAGATTATCTCATATCTTTCCCACAGAAATAAATCCGAAGCGAAGAAAGTAGCAGAGATAAAAGCGAAATTACTAAAATAGATGAAGAACATGCCAGACTACCAAGCGAGACTCTACATAGAGGAGGCAGGCTCTACATTCAGAATTAAACCTCTTGACAACTAAAGAAACTGAACAACTAATTTACAAATCCAGACATCATTATTATGAACATGGAGAGAAAGCTAATAAGCTTTTAGGCAACAAATTCACAAGCAAGAAGTGCAACGCAATCTCGTAATCACTAACACGAACGGAGATAAAATCATCGAACACAAAAATATAATGCACACTTTCAGAGACTACTATAAATCCCTATATACTACTGAGTTTAAAGAAGACAATATACAATCTAATGCATTTCTGGATACATTACAGATACCACAAATTGACGCTTTTAGTGTGGAGGAACTTGATAAACCTCTGCATTATCAGAATTACTAGATGCTATAAAGTCACTCCAAGGTGGAAAAGCAGCAGGCCCTGATGGCTACCCTGCAGAGTTTTACAAGAAATTCTCCGCTCAGCTAGCTCCCTCCTATTAGCAACATTTACAGAAGCCAGAGATAACCAATCTCTTCCACAAACCTTTCGCCAAGCACTAATCACTGTCTTTCCAAAACAAAATAAGGACTTATTACAATGTGCATCATACAGACCAATTTCACTTCTGAATAACGACGTTAAAATACTCTCTAAAATCATAGCTAGAAGGATGGAGAAAGTGCTCCCTCGTAATATCACAAGACCAAACTGGATTTATTAGGGGCCGACACTTATCTTCAAATCTTCACGCCTGTTTAATGTAATATACTCACCAACTAAATCAAACACCCCAGAAATATTATTATCATTGGATGCAGAAAAAGCATTGACATGATTGAATGGAAATACCTTTTACTATTGGAGAAGTTTGGGTTTGGCCCAACATTTGTGCATGGATTAAATTACTGTATACTAACCCAGAAGCTTCAGTTTGCATCAATAACATTTGCTCAGACTACTTTAAACTAGAACGTGGCACAAGACAAGGATGCCCTTGTCACCGCTGCTGTTTGCATTGCCATTGAACCACTGGCAATACATTGTCGAAATACTGATCAGATAAAGGGGATTAGCAGAGAAGGACTGGAACAGAAAATCTCATTATATGCAGATGACATGGTACTGTATATATCGGACCCAGAAAATTCTGTGCCTGCAGTCTTAGCAGCACTCACAGAATTTCAAAAGCTCTCTGGTCTCAGAATTAATCTGAATAAAAGTGTACTCTTTCCAGTGAATTCTCAAGCATATAATATTAGATTAGACACCCTACCTTTTATCATTGCAGAACAGTTTAAATACCTCGGGTAAACATCACAAGTAAACATAAAGCTCTTTATCAACAAAATTTCGTGTCTGCATGGAAAAAATTAAACAAGACTTGCATAGATGGTCAACCCTTCATCTCACACTAGCTGGAAGAATTAACACTGTTAAGATGAATATTCTTCCTAAGCTCCTTTTTATTTCAAAACATACCAATATACATTAATAAATCATTCTTTAAGCAATTAGATTCAACAATAACCTCATTTATTTGGAATTCAAAACATCCACGCATCAAAAGAGCGACCCTACAAAGACAAAAGGCAGAAGGCGGCATGGCTCTACCTAACTTCCAGTTTTATTACTGGGCAGCAAATATACAGTCGATAAGAACCTGGACACAAATAGAAGAACATACACAGGCATGGACCGCAATAGAAGTAAAATCCTGCAGTACTTCTTTGTATTCCTTGCTCTGTGCTCCAATAAACACACGTTATCGGCAATACACTAATAACCCAATTGTGCTCCACTCACTTAGAATCTGGAACCAATGTAGAAAGCATTTTAAGACGGAGAAGCTTCTTCTGTGGCACCCTGCAAGAGAACCACCTCTTTCAACCTTCACAAACATATGCAGTTTTAATATCTGGAAAAATTTGGAATTAACTTGCTTAGAGATCTTTATATAGACAACGTCTTTGCATCCTATGAACAATTACATTCCAAATTTAACATTCCAGCTACACATTTCTTTCACTATCTTCAAATCAGGAACTTTGTTAAACAGAACCTTCCAGATTTTCCTCATCTTGCACCCTCATCCACGCTGGAAAAATATTGCTCAATTTCAAGGATTAGACTCCATCTCTACAATATATAAAATCATTTTACAATCCCTTCCTTTCAAAGATCCAAGAGGACACTGGGAAAAGATCTCTCAATTAATATATCAGAAAAGGAGTGGAAAGTAGCAATGCAGAGAATTCACTCAAGCTCCATATGCACAAAGCATACAATTACACAACTCAAAATTATATATCGAGCACATCTGTCTCGACTAAAACTCTCTAAAATGTATCCAGGGCATGATCCAACCTGCGAACGTTGCAACCAAGCCCCAGCCTCACTAGGTCACATGTTCTGGGCCTGCACCAAATTAACATTATTCTGGACAAAAATTTTAATTACCTTTCAGACAGCCTTGGACTCACAATCCCTCCTAACCCATTAACAGCTGTGTTTGGGGTTCTTCCAGAGGGGCTTAAAGTGGAGAAAAGACAAACAAATTGTGATTGCATTCACTACACTGTTGGCACGCAGACTTATTCTGATAAACTGGAAGAACCCAAACTCTCCTCTTTAAGTCAGTGGGAAACTGATGTGTTATATTATTTGAAATTGGAAAAATCAAATACTCAGTTAGAGGATCTGTACAGACTTTTTCAAAACATGGCAGGATCTAATCAGTAATATTTTAAAATAAGTTTATAAAGCACAGAGAATTTATTAATTTAGGTATTTTACAAGCCTTAAATTTTACACGTTTGGCTTGCTCTCTCTCTCAGGGGTGGGGATCGATCTGTTCTTAACATAATTCTTTTTTTTGTAAAAACTTGATTGCTATGTATGGATTGTAATAAAAAAAAAAAAAGAATAAAAACATACATTTGATTTGAGTCTGTAACAGCCTTTGTAAATCAATGGTACTTGTAGAGGTTAGCATATTTTTTTATTGTTCAGTTTTATTCTCTCAGTCATGTTCACACTTGCTCCGATCTGATACTGCTGTTTTCAAAAAAAGACATATAACAGTTATGAACTCAGAAGATGAGAAACAGAACAGAAGCCCTCCCTGCAAGAAATGTCCGCTCACACATAAGAACAACGCAGCTGCACCAGGCGTACAGGCAAAAGATGGCACCGTTTGGATGCAGCAAGAGGTCGGATGTCATCCTGCCAGTAAGTTTGCCCAACACCTGCCCTTCAACGAAACAGCATGTCTTACAGAGCTCGCCAACATATTGTGCAAAGTCCTGTTTGTGATTATGTTTTGTGATGGTTTTTTTATGAAAACCATGTATATGTTACTTATATAAAAGACAGATCAAATGTTATTTACCTTGATTCATTTACTTATCTTCCTACAGTGTAAAATCACAAGTAAATGGCAGAGCTTCCTCTGTTTGATCGACACGGGCATGCTTACAAAGTGCAAAGACTTTGTGAGACTAAGGTCATAAAGCTTATGAAACCGTTTCTGGACAAAAGCAGAACAGTTGCGTGGAGGTTCCACCTGCAGCCCTGTCTTCTTATTATTTCTCATTCTTTCCTTCTGCAACTTGCTCGATATTAGTAGATGTTGTTGCTTCTCTCCTTTCTGCCATTATGGTGGTAAGCGGTTTGTTTTGCCATTACTTTGCCATATATACATGAGCACAAGTCACTTTGCTGTCATTTATGCAAGTTTAATAAAGGTCAGTGTTCGATAATCAATTAATACAATACATTCAAATATGAGATGTTGTTTATATAAGCCCATTATTTTTTGAAAGTAAAGAGCTTGAGTTACCGAGGGTTTGCGTGGTACAACAAAAGGCTAGACTTAAAGAACAGTAAACCATCAATCAGGTGTTTACAGATGTAAGAACTCCCACTTCATTATGAATTTTGAACACATACTTGACAATCTCTGATTGGTGCCATGCATTTCTCTCCATCTTTGTCATTGCATTCTGTATGCTACACTTGAAGCTCAGTAGATGTCTCTGTTCTTCTTCTTCTTCTTTATCATCTGCCCATGATGGTGTTCTTTGTCATGTAATCAGCCTCTGTAATTTTCTTGATTCTCAGCAGATGTCGCTGCTCATCTTTTCCTTTTTGCCAAGTCACTTGGTTTTGCAATAACTTTGCCATAAACGTGAACAAAGCTACAAGTCATTTTTCCTGAGGTTGCCATTACCTCAAATGTTTGAATTTCCACAAAGTGTCAAGCTGTAACTTTTGAGTGAGACCAAGATCTGGCCCCAGTAGTTTGTAAGTACAATAGCAACTTATAAAGAAGAGAAGAGAGAAAGTCAAACAGTAGTTGAGATGTCATTGCAAATTTTTTATATGTAGGTACAGGCCAGTTTAATAATGATAAAACAATAGTAAACTGAATGTATTTTCTGGGTCTTGTAAGTACTCCAGCTTCGGCATTCTGGACTAACTGAAGTCTATTAAGTGATGCTGATGTGCAGCCACAGATCAAGGCGTTGCAGTAGTTCAATCTAGAAGTAATAAATAATAAAGGCATGGATACATTTTCCAGCATCATGGAATGATAGTATACCTCTAAGCATTGCAATATGTCTTAAGTGAAAGAAGGCTACTCTATTGCAACAAAGATCACATCATGGGGTTAAACAACAATTGACAGCCCAATAAGGCAAAACCAGGAAAAAGGAAAAAAAATCTCCAAATGGGCTGCTAGTGTGACGCAAAGAATAAGACACAATCAAAAATAAAGGTTTTGTTCCAACCAGTTCCTTAATCAGTCAGTCATTATTACTATTAATTGTTCTCATTGTTTAATTAGACCGCCCATTTTTCCTTTTTTTCTGCATCAAGAAAAGTGCAGTAGAATCAGATTTACACTTGTAGGAAATTAAGACATATTTGCATTTTCTGTCTTAATTTTTAAATGCTTGCTTTTTATTTAATTCACTGTTTCTGTCCAGTTTGCTTTCTAAATTGTATTTGAATACTGATAATTAATGTTGAGCAGAGCAGACACTGAGCAAATGTATAGATATACAGTGGTAGTGCTGCTGCCTCGCAGTGGGGGGGCCTGGGTTCACTTCCCGGGTCCTCCCTGCATGGAATTTGCATGTTCTCCCCGAGTCTGCGTGGGTTTCCTCCGGGTGCTCCGGTTTCCTCCCACAGTCCAAAGACATGCAGGTTAGGTGCATTGGCGATTTATATATATAGCAAAATACCCAGGCTTCGCATCAGCAAAGTACTACCTTAAAAGTTTTATTAAGAAGAAATTTAAATCTTTTAAAACTGAGGGAAAATATACCAATAATTATTTGTTAAGGGTCTCTTTGTATACCACATTGTGAGTTCGGCCCTCTGGTTGTAATATGACCAAGCTGTGCGCTGAGCTTACACTTGAGCATTCAACTTACAGTTGGCCATGTGAACAGTAATCTTGTCTCAAATCTCACGGCTTGGATTGCTGCTGTCATAATCGGTTTGAGTTTCATGGTTTGTTTCAATTACGACAGTATTTGTTGGACTTGTGTTGAAGAGACATTCGGCATCTGTCAAGTGTTGTAAGCATACAACCGGTTTCATCGATAAAATCACATCCAGCTCTTGAGAGTTTAAACATTCATAAACATCAAAGTGTCCACTACTGAAATTGTCACCTGTCAATCTAAGATTTTTAAGAGGCATTGGCAGTTGTCCAAAGTTGTAAAATATTTGGCCATTTCGGTACACTTGAAAGTGACAACCGAACAATTCAGCGGCAGCATCAACTCAAATGCAGATGCATAGGTGAAGGGCTTAAGCATTTCACTCTTATAGTGCTCCTGTGTAGTATAATTATCCCCTGTACCGTCATCAGTCCACACCTTGAACCTGTCCCAGTCATTCAATACATAAGACACAATGTTCCTTCGGATATCAAGAGTGAGCCTGATATTGCCGTGCAATATGTAACACAGAAAATGGAAAAGGTAGGTAAGGTAGGCCATCTCTGGGCATGGAAACCACTCGGTAAATGACAGTTCTTTGATCGATGGTGATCACCTCGATAGACATGTTAATGCGGGTATGGTTGGAATGATAAAGGAAATGGGTACCTGAACAATGTAAAGTAAGTCTAAAATACCTACACAATAAATATAATCGTAATAAATGAACAATAAAACAGCGGAGAAGCCGTGGATTAAATAAAAAGGCTGTAGTTATCAGCAGGGAGACGTGAATCACGTGGCGAAGCAAGAAAGGGAATGTAGAGACTGGAGCGACGGACGGCCTTATATAGGCAGGCAGCCAACAACGTGGGAGGCGTTTGGATGAGGGACCCAACGCCGCCTCACACGGTGACCGAGCTGCAGGCTATGGACGTATATATGTATGTAAGTAGGATTCAGTTAGCGTTGGGAACCCGCATATCAAATTTCTTGAAGATGGGCCCATAAGTAACAAAGACTGTTGAAAAGTTCAATATGGCGGCTGACAGTGGCATCATACCACCGAAATAAGTACCAAATTTCAGCCTTCTACCTACACGGGAATTTGGAGAATTAGTGACGTTGGAAAGTTCAATATGGCGGCCGACAGTGGTGTCATACCACCGAAATAAGTACGTACATCAGTTTTGGTTAGCGCAGGGAAGCCACCTATCAAATTTCGTGAAGATGGGGTCAGCCTTCTACCTACACGGGAATTTGGAAAATTAGTGACGTTGGAAAGTTCAATATGGCGGCCGACAGTGGCATCATACCACCGAAATAAGTACGTACATCAGTTTTGGTTAGCGCAGGGAAGCCACCTATCAAATTTCGTGAAGATGGGGTCAGCCTTCTACCTACACGGGAATTTGGAAAATTAGTGACGTTGGAAAGTTCAATATAGTGGCCGACAGTGGCGTCATACCACCAAAATAAGTACGTACATCAGTTTTGGTTAGCGCAGGGAAGCCGCCTACCAAATTTCATGAAGATGGGGCCATAAATAAGAAAGTTCACCATGGTGGACGTTGTCGACCGTTTTGACCGTTACGCGTAGAATTTCGAAATAAAACCTGCTTAACTTTTGTAAATAAGCTGTAAGGAATGAGCCTGCCAAATTTCAGCCTTCCACCCACACGGGAAGTTGAAGAATTAGTGATGAGTCAGTCAGTGAGACAGTGAGTGAGTGAATCAGTGAGGGCTTTGCCTTTTATTAGTATAGATATATATATATAGGAAAAGAAATTATTAACCAACTAACACATATAGATTCCTACTTCATTCAGCAAACACAGCATATCATAACAAGTTTGTAATTTTTTGATGAATGTAAAAAAACAATGAAACTGGGACAAAACGGCTTGCTTAATTAAAGCAGGAGTTCTCTTAAGAGAAGAGGTCCCACATGAAAATGTTGCTTCTCCAAGGCTGATCTTTGATGGCTCACAAAACGTAAAAGAGATTTTCATTTATGTTTCATTTAAAAATCAACTTTGTCACAGATGTTTCTCTTAAAAATCCTTAGACAAAAAGAACACATACGGTACAACTGAGGTAAAAGGAGTCAAAATTGAGAATTTGGTGTGAAAAGCAGGGTGTATTTTGTGAAATCTCTTTGAAGATTTCATGTTTTTATTTATTAGTGGCCTGATGCCTTTATCCAGGTTACTTACAGCATCTGAGGTACAGTATGAGTGGTTGCTTTCCTTTTGTTTTACTAATTGGAATACTTGCAGGTACAGTGACTTACTCATGATCACACAGTGGTGTCAGTAGTGGGATTTAAACCCACAACCTCAGGGTCTGAAGCCCAAACTCCTAACCACTACGCCACACTGCCTTTCTTTTCTTCCAGAATAAATATGATCTAATTGGAGTGCAGCAATATACATTAAACCAACTAATATTATTATTCTGAAGCAGGGACTACAGTTTTGCAATCACAGCAAACTGTTTTTTTACTGCCATCCATACATTTCAAATTATATTACAGAGCACACAATGCAAATACTTTCACAATGTCAAGATGCTACTTGGAAAATCTGAGCCCATCGTATGACTTTGCTTAAATCTCTACTGAAACTTAAACAGAGACCCTTGTGAGAACACCGGGGGATTTTTTTCTGAGGAGACAAATCTGAGAAGCATTAGACAAAAGACAATGTCTCTATTTTATTTCTTTTTGATGTCTCTGATATCGAGAAGAACCCAAAAAGAATCTTTACTAAAAGAGGAAAATGCCTACACATTGCACATTGTGCAGGTTATCCTCCTTACCTTCATTTTCTTGACTTTTTTCCATCATCAAATCAGTAGGTGCTATTGGTCAATGATTTTTAATTGTATATAATGCCTTTCAGACTACATACACTCACTCTCTAGACAACTCAAAAAACATTCATGTGGTTGAGAAAAATTCCTTTAAAATGCACTTATAGTAGTATACACTTTTCACATCTTGTCAAGCTTGGGTCACAAAGTTGCAGAGGAGAGTAGAGCAGGTTTTCCAAGGAGTAGAAACTTTATTGCTGTTCTGGCAGATGCAAACACAAGTCTCTTTCAGAAGCAATCCAGCCTCACAAGGAACAGCTGTCAAACTTGACACATCAAGGTGGTAGAGCGGCACAGAAGCAGCGGCCAGAGCAGAGGAAGTCTTGGGGAAGAGTGACAGGAAAAAGAGACGTCAGGATGGCCGCAGCTCGGTCTTTTAAATGTTCGAAGCCCCGCATGATGAGCATGTCATGTGGCAAGCCAGCAAGCCTGCAGCTGATCCCGCTAAGAGGAGCTATAAGAGTGTGTTTGTTTCCCATTAAAAAATTGTTTAACATGGGGTTTCTGAAGGGCTGCCAATGTAAAATGAGTTTGCTGAGCTTGCTGGAATTACCAAGAAATTCCCATTTGTTCTGAAATGCCTGGTATTGTAACCAGTAGTTCTGCCTGCCATCTCACATCTGAAAGAAAACGGCATTACCTGCCTCAGTCACATGTTCAGAGTCCAGTGTCAGAAAATGGCTTACCAGGACATGTTGTTTTCACAATATGCGATGAGTGAATTTCTAGTGAACGAGGAAATCCCTGCAGCTGAGATTCACACACAACTTCAATGTACCATTGGAGATATTCACGTGGGCATTATTAGCATCAGACAATGGCCAAAGCACTTTAACGAGGGAAACACAGATATTGCTAATCAGCCCCATAGTGGTTGTCAATGAACTACAGAGTTCTAAGAGCAAAAGAAAAAAAAGAGATCTTGTCAGAAGAATCATCGCTTGACAATCAGAGAAATGGCAGCAGGGATTCAACTATGGCACCATGTGGTCATAAGAAATTCAATCACTGCTCATTGAAGTGACATGTTATTGTCAGCCATTTTCTTCCACTTAACTATACAGTGAGTAAGTGACTAATTCAGGTGACATTGTGTTTTTATTTGGGTATGATATTAATGATGTTGATCTACTATTTACAGTATTACATAGCATTTCTCACTAACCCTAATAAGCTCATTATTTATAATATATCCTTTATATCAGTAATATTTTGTGGTGGAAGTAAGAAGACATTATGTTTATTTCTGAGTAAAAAGTACAGTCCAGAATTTATTGATATGCATTGTGGAAGACAAGCCCTGGCACAGATACCAATGGTTCAAACACCACCACACATTTATTTACAATATATTTACAATATCAGTCCCACACACAACCCAGTGCCCCTGCACCACACACCCTCAGTCCAGGCCTCGCTAAATCCTGTCCTTTCTTCGCCGCATCCACTCCTCTCCCTTGAGCTTTGTCCTCTTCCACCCGACTCCAGCTGATGACTGGACGGTGGCGGCCCCTTTAATTCCCACCCGAACGTGCTCCAGGTGCCTCCTGATGAGCTTCCTGTGGCACTTCCTGGTGTGGCAGAAGTGCTGCATGATCACCCGGAAACACTCCGGGTGTCCCTGGTAATACTTCGGGTGTGGCGGATGTGCTGACGTCCAGGGCTTCAGAGTCTTCAGAGTACCGCGGGCCCCTATAGGGTTGAGCTTCCATGCTCAATTCCCATGGCTCCCACACAAACCAGGGCGGCTGCCCTCTTGTGGTATGGGGGAGGTTGGGTAGGGCCTCCGGCTACCTGCCACAGCATTTAGCCCTTCCCAAGTAAAAGTAGTAAAGTAGCAAATGGTTAATAAAGATTCCTTTGGAGCCTCATACAGAATGATATGCACAGCTTGTATGCAGTTCTCCCCATGTGCCCATTTTTTCTGAAATGAATCAGAGTAAATGACAGGAGAAGGCAAAGGTCCTTAATAAGAGCCATCTTGCAGACTGTTATTTTCAGAACCATTTGAGAATGACCAAGCAGTATGACAGCAGGCTTTACAATGTGAAGGAGCGTACTTCTGATTGCTCATCCTTAAAAGATCAGCTCCCACCCCATTGTCACACTTGGCCACTACTGATATTTTTCATGCAATCAGGCCAAATGGAGCAGTCATTCATAAGAGGATGACATCCTACAGCACTTAGGCTCTCAGGTACTTTCTTACAATTTTGCAGCTTTAGAAAGAATAATAAAAGAAGGAAAAAAAAAGAGCTGAAGAGTAGGAGTGTGTCTTTGGTCATACCAACAATTCTCTGATAACAGTTTTGCCCTGTATGAAGCAATTGTAGTGCTTTTCCTTTAAATAACCACTTTTTTAATACAGTGGTCACTGCTGTGACATCCCTGCTCCAGTGGTCCTGTATCTAACTCGTGTTGCAGTCAAGCTCTTTGTTGAGTTTGCATGTTTTCTCTATGTCAATAATTATTCTCCCCTGGAACTCCAGTTTTCTTTCTTTGTCCCAAGTGGGTGTGAACCAGAATATGCTTGAATAGTGTAGTGCTGGTCAGTCCCGCTGTGGATTCAGAAATGTGTGAGGTCTCTGGCTGTGTGGACAAAAAAGTGAAAGCACAGACAAGTGAAAAAGTAATAGAGTGGATGGCACCTTAGAAACATTTAGATGTAAAAAGTAACGATCACACCAATTAATCTAAAGGGTGGTGATGGGTGAGACCGATCAAGGATCTTCATGGTACTAAAAGACCACATCTGAATCATCAATGAACATAACATCAGAAAAATAAGCATAATAATGCAATTGTGAGTTTATTTGGCAGTTGATTATTAGATTTTGTTGAGCCAGTGTGTGGTACTTGACTAGATAAAATTACCAAAGTGACAAGATTACAGTAAATTGAATAAATTACTGAAAAATGTAGTCTTTGGGGCTACAAAAATAGTCTAATAAAAGAAAGAAATGCAACCCCTAAGCCATTTATTGTCTAAGAGATGCTCAGACCTTTGCAATGCTGAGAAAGGTGGCAAGAAACGTTTGCTAGGCCAAGAATAGCTGGCTGAATTAAGTTAGGGAATCAGCGATATGGGGCAGCTTCTACTTACTTCTACTTACCTACTGTTCCAGCTATTGCATTCAACTGCCAGGACTCAGCCCCTCGAGTGACCCTCTGAACATTTTTAGATGAGCTAGTTTTTAAACTTTTACTCTGTTCTTCCCCCTCTCCACAGGATCTACTTGATGTTTATTGACAAAAACACAAAGAAAGAAATTGGAGTATATGATTAAAATAACACATACATAGTGAAATAATACTTGAAACATGAATAATATGCAACAAATAGCCCACCCTCTGACCCAAAATATTTACAATACAACAAAAGGCCTAAAAAGAATATGTCACCAAGTTCTAAATGTCTGTTCAGGTTAAAGTTGAATAGATGTATGTATAAAAAATGGAAAAACTGAAGTAAACGATAAGGGAAGATTTAGTATGTACAATCTCTTGACAGGAATTATGAGCAAAGCTCATGTCCTGTAGCTGCTTCTGAAGGGCCTTCTCGGCAACACACCATAATATGTTTCAATGTAATTTTATTATCACTAATGTTTCATTTTAAAATAACTAAATATCTAAAATGTACAGTACATCTTCATCCTTCCTCTTCCGCTTATCCGAGATCAGGTCGTGGGGGCAGCAGCTTGAGCTACCCAGACTTCTCTCTCCCTGGCCAGTTATTCTTAGTTATTCTTATCTATCATTGGGAGGCAATAAAAGGGTATTGCCTGTTTTTATTTGCTAAGTGCCATTGTGCACCTGTAAAGTTCTTTTTGATTTAAAATCATTTCCCAGTAACTTCCCTATTTTCCATTCCCTAATATCCACAAACCGTTCCATCTCCCTTTTGCAGCTGTAGATCCACACTTGTCAATATCTCTCTTAACTGTCCTTTCTAGATCATTTTCCAAACTCTTTTGCACATCAGTGGTCACATTTCTCTTTCCCAGAACACACCTGACCTCCCATATCCTCTTCTTTGCTAGGCTAATAATAAGCCATACCAAAAAGGCTTGAACTTCTGACATTCATAACTAGACCCTCACCTTTTAAAATTATAACAAAACAATAGAATCTTCCTCCTTTTTGCAATAATCCTTCTGCATTTGCCCACAGTTCTCGAGCCCAACCACACTAGTTGTCTAATTGTCTCCACATGGGCACAGTCTGGTCTTGAACACTACCATGTCTGAGACAAACCTTATCTAAACATACTCTTCCTCACAGATAATTTCCATTTCAAGTCCTTTGAAGTATTTTTCCAGCCCCTTTGGATGTGCCACTGTCCATACTCACACTTTTATTGTCAAACTCTGCCCCTTCTTCATTGTACGTCACAGTTGGCACCTCAACTATTTTGGGACTCACTCTGCCTTCCCACTCACCCCCTTCAATTTCACTCGATAACTTGTTTCTTAAGCTACAGTTATGTCACTTTTCTTTATCACTCATGTCTGTAATGGAATGACAAGGCTTCACCGAGGGGATTTCTTACTGTTTTCTAACATTCCTATACTTATTAGGCAGAATTTACATTTTGTTGCCAGGTTGCATGAAATGTCTGATATCAACTACAGTTTTCAGCAATAGCTCTAACCTTTGCATACATTACAAGTCAATAGTCTTTCCTGAAGTTATTGACCAAGAAACTTTCAAAGTTAATTTTATGTAGTGTGCTCAATACTTAAAATGAAGAAATGATTAATTTTCATTTAACCATAAAACTACAATAAGAGACTATTGCAATAAGAGTCTCCTCCAGCAGATATTTAGGACAGTTTATATGTGACCATTTTGATGACCATTGGATGTTTCATAATTAATGCACACAATAAACACTGCATTTGTAACTCTCTGCTAATAAATTATGTATTGTTTCAAAATATGATTTGTCACCTAATCGTTATATTTATTCTAGACTTTTGTGTTTTGAGAGATGCTCCCTTGTGTGTCTAAAAATCAAAAGGAAGCAAGAGTCTTTGGCAACGCAAAGTTTATAATGGCTCAGTGAGAAAGAGTGTACAGTAATAATGCTGCTTTGTGAGTGCCCACCATCAGGCTGCCAGATGGGGAAGCAGTATACTTTTGCTCATTAGGGAAAACGAATGCCATGGCCATCTTAAAGTGACTGCATTTGGAGCCAAGTGCCATGCTGAAAACCTGGTGCCCTTTATTGATGTGGGACATGCAGTACTGTGCCAGCCTGAAAGAAACACCAGCTGAGTATGGCATGGACAGCCAATGTAAAGGAGGCAGAGGCTGATGTCTACAATTAGTGATCAATTAAAACTTATTCTGACCAAGTCTCTTGATGGAGACTAAACTTTCATGTGCAGGAGTTAAATGTGGGCCTTGTTAGACATTAAGCTCAAATATTATTATAGATAATCTAACAGAAATCATTGATTCTTGACAGGCTCTTACATGATGTCTGCCATGACAGTTTTTCGTTCTACTAATCTCTTTTTTCTTACAAATCAACAGTTAAATCATTTTAATTTAAGAAACGCATGTTTGCTTTCAAACTTATGGAGGTATAGACTTTCCATCTGTCCCTAACTGATCTGACCCACTTCCCACTTTCACATGTTACAATACATAACTACTTTCCCACATAATGCTATTTTTGAGCAGCACTAATTCATTTACGGCCCACTCTGTATTACCACTTGTGTTGTTATAAAACATAACAAAAGGTCCACTAATGCATTTGGTCTTCCTTAAATGTAACAATTATTGCGTCTTACCTTGTCAGTGATAATCTGATGGAGGATTCATGCAGCATTTGAACAAAAATGGAAGAAATAAATACCTGCTTGGAAGTAGGCTTCTTTCAAGACAGTGCAGTATTTTTTAACACTTTTTAAAAAATCATTTCATATTTCTTAAATTCCTCAGGAAATTGTGTTTCTGTTCTCCAGTATCTAACTACAGAAGTATCTTTGCAGACTTAGCACATTTTCAGTGTATTTTCCAAGCTGTGTGTTTGAGGGTACTAGAGCTGGACTGGAATCTTGTCAAGGTTTGTTCCTGGCTTGTGGCCTATATTGTCAAATTAAGTCTGGCTTTGTCCACTTGAGTTGGATTAAATAGGTTTCGAAAGCAGATGGATGGCTGGGTGGCATCATGCAAAGTATTTTTCTTATACCATAAGTTGCCTGATGCGCTGTTCACATCCATTTTCCCAAATACATGCACATTAGGTTATTTGGCGAATATAAATTGACATTTTATGAGTGACCGTGTGTATAGGTTTGTGTGAATATGTCCTGGGCTGAACTGGTGGTCTTTCCACTTCCATTTCATTTCTGTGTGATCTGATACCCAGCTTTCAAGGGGTCACTGGGGCAGAAATAGTGTAGGACTGAGATATGATTGGAGAAGACCCTGACTAAGTCATTACTTGTAAAGAGGATCCTGCTCTGGAAAATGGAGCATTCTTCACAGTTTTCATGTGGATAAACAGCCACCAGGGTGGAATTGAGTTGCATGTTTAAATGATGCCCAAGAGTGATTTACAATCTGAGCAGCACAGTGAAAGATAGCTTATTGGTCACTGCCGAGAGGCCAAGAGAACACCCCGGGGCATTAGTGTGAAGAATAGTGTTCCATGTGGAACAATCACAACTCTGCAACACCTTATGGTGGGCAAGCCATATTGGAGCAACTAGGTACAGTATAGAGTTGTCCCAAGATGCAAATTCTGATATCACGCATTGAATGTCTGACGGTCATGAAGTAGCAAACAGAAGTCATTGTAATTAACAACAACATGGCTACAGTAAAGTTTGAATTCCAAAAATGGTTTTAGATCGAAATAAAAAAAAAACATAATATTAATTCACAAAATAACAACAGAAATTCTATAAGTAGAAATAAAGATTACAACAGTTATTTTATTAGAAATAAGCACGGTTTTCGACACTATCGACCAGCGATTTTCAACTTTTTTTGACTTGTGGGCTAGCAGAAGACTCGTGGGGCAGGGAGGTGAGCAATGCAATATTTATTTTTACTCTGTATCATAATTTGTCCACCTAGTGCCTAAAGTGGAAATGCACAAGTTCCAGTAGTCTCTTTTTAAGTCTGATTTCTCAATAGAGCGGAGACTTTACCATCCAGATCAGAAAGCAGGATACCCTCTGTGAGTTTCGAGTGTCCAGACAGAATATGGTGTAATATGGTGTCATTTTTCAGTTGAAATGTTATCAGGAAAGTATTCACATCACACCTGACATAGGATGTTGTTGAGTTTTGCGGGATGGCAAAAATATTCTTAGGACTGGTACTGTTTTGCATACTGGTGGTTGAAACACCATTTTAGGCTGCACTACGTAGACATAAAATTTCTGTTGTCTCTCAAGAACTGTGCTGGGATGGTTCAGAAAATGTTTAACACATTCATTTCTATATCCACAGAAATGTGACCTAGTACTTCATCTTTAAACTATGAAGTTATATATACTGTCCCTAAAAGCTGTTTATTCGGACCACTACTGTTTTCAGTTTACCTGATGTGCCTAGGAGATATTGTCAAAAAACGTTTACTGTTATGCAGACAAGGCTAAGCCGTGTCTTTCTCTTAGACCAAATAATCTTTTTCTTATTGTGCCCTTAATTCATCGTTTACATTAGTTAAAATGAATTACTAATCTTTAAATATGCAAAAATAGGAATATTAATAATTGCTGGAAACAAAAAGAGACAGCTGCTATGTCTTGTCACTTTTTAAACATTGGTTTTACTGAATCAGCACACATCTTACGCATTACACACATCTTTAATATGCTTTAAAACACATGTTACAACTGTAGGAGGCACACAGGATGGACAGGCATCCCGGCAGGAAGTCTGGAAAGGCACCAAACAAACAGAAAGGCATCCCAAAAGGATGTGTACCTAATACCTTCCCTGGTTTGGAAAAAAGACGAGATGGAAGGACTCTTGCAGAGGGATATTTAATTCCTCCAGGTGTTAGCTGGCAGCAGCCTTTCATATTGGCGCCCATTTAGGAACAAGCAGGGCATGCCAGGAATTGTAGTCCAGCAGCACAGCCCTGCTGGGGTCTGTTGGTGCTGAAAGGGGGCATGCAGGGAGATGCGCTCCCCAATTCATGGGACTTCTGTATGACCCGGAAGTACTTCCATCGGGCAATGGCCCTGGCACTGAAAGTACTCCTGGGTTCTCAATAAAAGGGACCACACTCCCTTTTTCAGGCGGGTCGGAGCTGGGAGACAAGGAAGGCAACACTCAACTGGTGGAGGGCAGTGCGGTGGTGAGAATTAAAGAATTGCAAGGAGGATTGATTTCTGGAGAAAAGAAAATCAGTGTTTGTGCTACTTTGGAGGTATTTTGTAATAAACCTTCCATTATTTGAACCCGCAAAAATATTGGAAAATTATGACAATTTCAATGTGTTCAACATGTGTTTCAATCTCAAGATGCTAAGAGTTTCAAGGAGAAATAAAACTATCAACAAAACTAGCTTCAGGACCCACATACCTGTCCTACTTGTATAAAGATGGCCGATTGGTCTACAGCGTTTAAATCTAAGCTGAAGACTCACTTACTTCAGTCTGGAATATTCTGATTACATCAGCTGATTAGACTGTCCATACTATGTCTTTGCCTGTTAGTCATTTGCAAAAACATACACATGTGATAGCAATTATGAGTTGCTACAGACCACTTTTCTTTCTGTTTCTCTTCTTGGTATCCTGCTGTGGCACTTGCTGCTGCTGCATTGCCAAGCTGCTACTGCTGCCCTTGTAATGTGACACCTGAGACAGTGGCAGCTTTTAAAGAATACTTTACCGAAAAATCACATTTTTATATATATTACTTATCCCATGTGATTTGTAGCAGTGGTCCAGAAAAAACAAGATGGTCATGGTTTCATGCAGAATGGATATTAATAAACTTTGTCATTGGATGGGTGATCAAATAACCAATACATCAAGTCATTCAATTACATCCTCAAAACCCATGCATGTTTTGCTAAAATATTGTTAAACTAGCTGTGTTACCCACCTAAGACAGATTGAAATCTAAATAATCAATGTAGACCTGCACTGCACAATTAATTGGAATGTGTTTTGCAATGCATCTAGTATTAAAATGCATTGCATTTGTCATTCCAACAGACATACATCACAAACTTTTCTAGTAATAAGATGAATTACATTTTCCATTCCAACAGATGGTGCATCATAAATATTACTACTGCTTTTACGAATCCCATACCAAATGACATATAATAGGGACATCGTAACTGGGCGGACGCATTAATGAACAGTACAAAACATATTGAAACTTATAAATACAGAAAATAAGGACAGTGCCTACATGTCCCCCTATTCATTAATCAAGTGTCACATTCACCCTAATAATAACCACAAAACCTCAAAGTAACAACAGAAAAGAACTTTGTTTGAAGAAAAAGGCACATCTACAAGCAGGACAAAAAAGTACTCAGACAAGAGGGTAAAACAACAAAAAGACTAAGATCTAGTCCACTAACGCAGATATATTTTAAAATGTATCTTATCTTATTTGGTCTAACCTTCTGCCTTCTGGCTTTTTTCATCACCACAATTGCACCATTTTGAAAATGTTCTCCCAAGTGTGGAAATCTGAAAACGCAATGTCTTATGAAGCAGTGTGGATGGGGAAAACTGAGCTTTTAAAACTGTTGAAGTTTAATTATTATATGACCAGGCACTGAATTCCTTTTGTTCTGATGATGCCCTTAGTGATCTCATATTTACCCTTTCCTTACTTCTTTGGGTTAGCTGACAGGTGCTAAATCTTCAAACACTCAAATATTTGAAAGTATTTATTTTAGCGGGGCCCACATTGTTAAAATGGGGAGACAGGACCACAGCAAAAAGGGTGTGAGGCCTTCATATAAGCAGGCCAAGAATGCCACTAGTCCATCCAAACTAGTCTCACTCACCACAGTCCATCAAGCACTCATAATAATACCTGAAGCTGTGGCCTATCCAGGACAAGAAAGAGGCAAACAGGCTTTTGAATTTCAAAATAGCTCTTTAACAGTTCTGAAAAATATATGATGTCTCCCAAGGGAAAGGAAACTGTAAGAAAGCTTTGGCTTGAAGAGACAAACCGAACCAAGAAGTATTTATAAATAAAAAAAAATATATAAAAAAATCTGAAAGGTAACAAGAAATGCTTAAAAAAAGTAATTAACAAAAAGTCCCAATACTAAAATAATAATCCAAGAAACAGAGCAAAAAATAATAATCAGGAAGCCAGAAAAATCCAAGCAGAAAGCAACAGTTACCAGACTCCTTCAGAACTAAATGGCACTGGAGTCTCCGAAGTGTTGACGGTAAGGTGGCCTGCCTCTTGGGGTACCACCCACAAAACATAAGGAACATAGGCAAACACTACATAACACACTGAAGCACAACAGTTATTCATGAAAGAAAACATAAAAGAAGAATATTATTTTGCATAAGAAATGTTGAACACACCAAACATAAACCTAAGCCTGTCTGAACCACAACACCCAGTCGATTTTTTCCATGGCTTTGGCAAACTTAAACTCGCTTTGAAACCTTTAAAGGCAGTTGTATGCCATTGTTTGTTCAGAAAAAAGAAGTCCATTTTGCTTCATTCTCTTTCTTTCAGCATTTCGCTTTCCTTCAGGTTTGCTCTATGAACAAACGCTGTGTGGCTGATTACCCACACATGCATGTTAGGTAAGATTGACCTGTTTTTGCCATTTGAGTGTGGTTAACAAACTTTTAGAAAACAAACTGAAAATGCTAGTGTGGACAGCAAATGTTTAAAATAAAAAGGGTCAATGGAAAGTGGTTGTCTCTCTTCATCTTGCACGTGGCTTGCCACATGGAATCCCAACAGGATATGAAGCTGTGTGATTGAGGATCGCACACCCTCACTATCCTGATATCAACAGCTTCTTCACACAGGCTCGGTTTTATTATCAGATCAACAGACAGCCATGACCATTTCAAGCTCCCAGCACAAAAGCAATGTAGGTCTTTATAGTTGTGATCCATAATTCTTCCAGGTGCCGCACAGCTAGCACTTCTTGGGCCCTGATTAGTATCATCTATCCCTGGTGTAGTATGATCAGGACTCTTCCTATCAGCACAATGTGCTCCTTCAGGTTCTCAGAACCATACTGAACAAGACCAGTGCCCTTGTAAAGCTACAACCTATGGCCCTATTGTGGTGTGAGAAAATTGAAACACACTACTAGAATTTCTCCTACTGGCAACAGAGCCTTGAGTGACGTCCTGCTGTGATGGTAGTGTCCCCTGTTGAGCAATAAGGGTATTGCTAACCAAAATAAACTTTTTGATAAACTTATCGTATTGAAATAAGCATGGCTCTGCTTCAAAAAGCACAGCTTTTGTTTCCAGTGAGCTCATTAAGCCTCAGTTACTACACACTCACAGACACACAGTGTGACAGACACATTCAGAAGTAATATTTTTAAAATTCAGTTGTGTGAAGTTCAACTTGGAATGTTGATAAAAAAAAAATGACATTTAACAAAAATCACACCAACTTAAAATAGGTGAATGACTATTCTTTTAATCAGAATTGAATTCTTATTTTAGTGGGACTCGTAGTATGATTTACATCCTCTGAAGGTAAAGTAGTGAAACAATTTAAAATAAATTAACTTCCTAAAGAGACTCAAGTACAATACAATACAATGCAATTTATTTTTTTGTATAGCCAAAAATTACACAAGAAGTGCAGCAATGGGCTTTAACAGGCCCTGCCTCTTGACAGCCCCCAGCCTTGACTCTCTAAGAAGACAAGGAAAAACTCCCAAAAAAACCTTGTATGAAAAAATGGAAGAAACCTTGGAAAAGGCAGTTCAAAGAGAGACCCCTTTCCAGATAGGTTAGGCAGGCAGTGGGTGTCAAAAGAAGGGGGTCAATACAATACACAGAACAGAACAAATCCTCAATACAACATGAAAACAAAAATTTTGGAAGTTCATAGCAGAATTTAACAGTAGATGATATCACATAATAAGATTTGGGGACCTCATCCATCAAGCTGCCTCCCCCATTTGGCCATTCCACGGCTGAAACAGCGCTGGGCCAGCCAATCCGATGAAAGGACCCCTCTTTCTCATGATTCCTGTGATCCTCCATCAGGGATGACTTTACCATAGGCAGGCAAAACAACTTGGCAGGTGGGCCGTGGCACCAAGTGCCACATTTGAGTACCGAGAAGAGAAACAGAATAGGTGAGGGTTAGGAACAAGTATAACTATCATGTTACTTATGTTTTAGTGCTAATGACTAACAACAGAGATGCAGTCTGTACAGTTAATCAGCAGCTCTAGTCAGGATATGCTAAACTGAAGTAGTGAGTCTTCAGCCGGGATTTAAAAGCTGAGACCGAAGGGGCATCTCTTATAGAAGCAGGCAGACGATTCCACAGTTTAGGGGCCCTGTAACTAAAAGCTCGACCTCCCACTGTTATTTTATTAATCCTTGGAATCATAAGCAGACCGGCATCTTGAGATCTTAATGTGCACTCAGGTTTGTAAGTCATGATAAAAGTGTCTTTTGATGTTTGCAGCAAGCTGCTGAAATGTTCACATTGAATCAGTCCTTAGTAGCCAGTGTGTTGTTCTACGCTGCAGTCTCCTGGGGAAGCAATCTGAGCTCAAAAGAAGCACAATGCCTGAATAAACATATCAGGAAAGGCTGCACCATCACAAGGCTAAAACTGGACACGCTGGAAGCTGTTGTAGAAAAGAGGATGGTAGTAAAATTGGATATCATCATGAAAAATCCCCCTTGGAGCACTTTTAGCCACAGGCTCATTCTACCACAGTGAGCTACGCTACGCTACGCTCACTGCTATGTGAAAGAAAATGTGACTGCTTGTAAGCTACTAAGGGTTAAAAGCTGTTTTGCTATAATGGCAGGTTATTCGTACAGGCGTCTGTCATAAGACAGGGTGCAGTAAGCTGACCTAGGACAACTTCCTCTTTAGAAATGCATCTGTTAGACACAGGAAAGATGACCTTTCCTTCTTTAGGGGTCCCTCTGACACATACACAAAAAAGAAACGGTTGGCTGATTTGTACAATATAAAATGAAAATACTTAGATGCTGTTTCATAAGTAAGAGGGAGGGAGGAAAATGAATATAAATAAGCCAACCAAAAACTGAAATTTGCTCTTCTGCTTTGCAAAACATGAATCCATATACTCATTTGTGACTGAATAAAAGCTGATTGATTGAACTATTCCTGTCTTCAATGGAGATCTCCTTCCACTGCTATTAGGCAGTTCAATGCTTCCTCCTGGCGTACTCTTTAAATTCATTTTGAATTTTTTTCACAATATACATTTATTTATTTATTTATTTATTTGTTTGTTTGTTTGTTTATCGACAGATTGATTGATTAGCTGTATTATTTGTCTTGTGAGTCTACAGTATATCCTTGCTACTGCTGTTGTATACATCAGAATTTTCCCTTGAGATTAAAAACATTTAGCTAATCTAATCTAATCTAATCTAAATTCTTATACAGTGGTGCCTCGGATTGAGAGCATAATTCGTTCCGATTTATGCTTGTATTCCAAAGCACTTGTCTATGAAAGCAAATTTCCCTATAAGAAATAATGGAAACTCAAGAGAATTCATTCTACAACGCAAAATTATTCATATAAAAATGATTAATACAAAATATAAAGTAAAAATATGTAAAACAAATTAACCTGCACTTTACCTTTGAAAAGAATCGTGGCTGGTGTGAGGGAGACCAGAGAGAGGAGAGGAGGAGGGTTAATTTGTAGGACAACTTTCACTCCAACTAACGGAACCACTGCTATCTGTTGGATCACTGGAATCTTCTTTTTTTGCGACTTTAACAAGGAATCTATCCAACGACAGTTGCTTTTGCCTGAAGAGTCACTACACTTGGATGCAAAATTAAAAAAAAATGCTTTATGCACTGTAAGGATTCTAAACTCTTTTGGGATCCCTCCCCAACGGGACGGTATGTGGAAGAGCGTCCCAAAGCAACCGCAGGCTCCCAGCGCTGTAGCAGTTTACCATGAAAGCGAATCCAAAAAGATCGCGGTCACTCTATAAGCGCCTGCCGTTGATGGGTGATACAAGGAACATAAATGTGCAGGGCACAGTATTACTTGGTTGCTAACCTAGTCATGACCCTGCCTGACTGCTGTGTCTGTGTATAGGAGAGTGGCAGATCCCACTACAATAAATAAACCGTGCTGTTCCTGTTTCAAGCTGAATAAATCTGGTTTTGCTAAAGTACTGAGACTCAGCTTCGTTTTTTGGGGAGCACGACAGGGACTCACATGTTACAGCACACATACATGGTCATAATGCTATAGAAACAGTATATGCTCGTATGGATGTTGACTATATGAGTGAGGCACACCGACTGAGACCAAGTATGGGAGACGATTACCCACTATCCCACGGCAAGAGAGAGAGAGAAGAACCATTGGCTCAGTTGTGATCATGTGACACTTGGCCGACAAAGCGTATACGGACTACTCATATTGCAAGACCTCGCTCGTTTATCAAAAATTCATTTAAAAATTGAGCTTGTCTTGCAAAACACTCGCAAACTAACTTACTTGCAATCCAAGGTTTTACTGTATATGAACTTAAAAACACAGGAACACAAGTTTAATTTGGTGCACAGTTAGAATCTGGTTAAAAGCCTAGTTTCAGGAAATATGTTAAGACTTTGAAAACCAACTGTTAGAAATTTAGAATCCCCTTATTCTTATTTTTCAATTGTATATTTTATTCATTTCTTTAGTCTTCTTGATATTAATGGAACCTGTCTAAAGAAGATGGCATCCAGATATTTGCTTGTCCACAGTGTATACACACTAAATATTAGCTGCACTTGCATTCAAGCAATAAAAAAAGATAGACAGATAAATAAATAAAGTTTTGATTTTGTGTCTCTCTTTCCTGCTGACTTGGCTGTGTTGCAAACAACAACTGACTGATCTGTTTACCCTTGACTGTCGATGTTGTGAACTGGTGTTTATATCTGTGCATGGAATTTCTTATGGGAACCGCGCTTTAGCTATTGATTTTTTTTCTTTTTGCTGTTGATCTTCTTAAAAATGCAATCAGTTACTGGTATTTTCCCATTTTCATTCCTAGAATGACTGATAGTATTTACTGAAGGTCTCATTTGAACATAATCCCTGAGCACTGAAATACACGGGTTTGGGATATGAGTTATAAACAAATTATTCAATAAATGAAACTATGAATGACTATTTGAATACTAGTTGCCATTGCCTTGGCAAAGTAATCTGTATTTTATTATATACTGTACTGAGTATTATGTACTTTATCTTTAAACATGTTCTTCTCTAGAAAATAATACGTTGTTACCTAGAAAAAATATTCAGATCACATAAACATAATATGAGCCAAATCTGTCCTTAATAGATAGATAGATAGATAGATAGATAGATAGATAGATAGATAGATAGATAGATAGATAGATAGATAGATAGATAGATAGATAGATAGAGCCAACAACAGACAAGAAATATAAACAGACAGTAAATGCCACATCAGACAGTAAATAAAAGTGACATTAATGCATTTTCCAATGTGAGTTTAGTAGTTTGTGTTACATAGATGCAAACCTGTCCTTGAATTTAGTTGGTATGTGAGCTCATGATCTTGAACAGAGAAATGTGACTGTAAGATGGCTGAGATCTGTCATAGTGGTGTTATCCTTTCTAAGATGATGTGTGGTATTTACTGTGTAATGAAACACTAAAGTCTGTCCTCCAGGTGCTCTGGTTTCCTCCCACAGTCCAAAGACATGCCGGCTAGGTGAATTGGCGATCCTAAATTGGCCCTAGTGTGTGGTTAGGGTTGGTGTGTGTGTCTGTGTGTTTGCCCTCCAATGGACTGGCACCCTGTCCTGAGTTTGTTAATTCTTTACACCCTACCCTATACTAACTGAGATAGACTCCAGCAGATCCCCATGCCCCTGCTCAGGCCTAAGTGGGTTAGAAAATGACTGACTAAGGTCTTTTTGTCCAGTCCTCAGAGCAGTCTGATTGGTCATTTTGTCTTTGGTGACAAAAGAGGAGGTGCAAGTTTGAGATGTACAAAAGGGAAAAAGTCCATGCTGAGAGACGGAATGTATAAAACAACAGGAGGTGAGAAGGTGCCTCAAAAATAGAGAGATCGAGTGCCGGTGAAGAGAATTTACATTTATCCAAATACAGAGGAAAGGTATGGAAAGTACATCTATATCAATATATCAAATATTTTTTATTCTATTTGTTGTCTTTAAAAGGCACTGTGGCTGTGCTGTATACAGTATGTCCTGTTTGCTGTTATTATTCTGTGCTGGCTTCACTACATGCTGTAGTACTCTTTGGTCATGAGCTGAGAAGGTGACGCACCAGGATGTAGCACAGCCAGTGAGTACATACTACAGAAGTTGTTGAATATAATTGAAGACATTCAGGCTTTTCACAGATATCTCAAAATAGTAAGGGCATTGGTGTAGTCTTCTTGACAGTTCCAACAGGACTTCCGGTTGGGTGAATGCTGGCATGTTTGTCTGCCTCTCCCCGTTTTGGAATCCTTTCTTTTTAATGTGGTTTGTGTTTGTTTCCTAAACTTCTTGGAGATCCGTGAATCTCAGAGATCTATCTGTGGTTGGTCTGTTGTCTTCGCTAAGATCTCGCTGCCCATCACTGGGTTTGCATGAGCTTTCGTCTACCCTTGGAATTTTGATCTGACCTAGCATCCCTTGAATAAGCCAGCATTTTCTTTTTTTTTTTTACATTTGTCTGTCCATTCTGCCTTTGGGGCTGGCTGGCTAGTGTGTTTGAACTTATGTGCCAGGGTGGCATTTTGGGGAGGAGATGGCTGTGTGAAGAGTGACTGATTTTTTCTGGAAATGGTATCTTATTCCATTTTTGGATTATGAGCAAACTTCAGTATTTTCATGGCTCTTGTTTATTTGTCTATTGAGCTGCTATGTTTGAACTTGAGGCCTCACCAGGGAGCTGAATTATATAATCACTGTGTCACTCTTGGAATTATACGATGCACCAGCTATATACACCATTTATCTCATCAGAGGCTGCACTGGAGTATGTCCTCCGGTTCCCTGACCGTCAGTTTGATTCCTACCATCTGTTCTGTTCCTGGATATCCTCTCATTGGATCAAGTGTAAGGGGTGGGAAACTCATGTATGATAAAGACCAATCAAAAAGACCATGGAACACCATCAAAAAGCTTCGTAAAAATGGCCTTAATGAATATTTGGTCCATATCCAATAAATCCATCCATTTTCCAACCCACTGAATCTGAACACAGGGTCACAGGGGTCTGCTGGAGCCAATCCCAGCCAACACAGGGCAGGAACCAATCCTGGGCAGGGTGCCAACCCACCGCAGGACACACACAAACACACCCACACACCAAGCACACACAAGGGCCAATTTAGAATCGCCAATCCACCTAACCAGCATGTCTTTGGACTGTGGGAGGAAACCGGAGCGCCCGGAGGAAAACCACGCAGACACAGGAAGAACATGCAAACTCCACGAAGAGAGGACCCAAGAAGCAAACCCAGGTCTCCTAACTGTGAGGCAGCAGCACTACCACTGCGCCACCGTGCTACCCTCCAATAAATCTTTAATTTTAAAAAGATTTTTTACATCTCACAACCTGCACTTTTTAATTATGTCAGAGACTTGGTTAAGTGCTGGTGATTCAGTTTCTCTACATGATCTTTCTCCTTCTAATTGTAACTTTTTTAGCCCACCTATCATCTTTGAGTCATCACAAAGATTCTATAAACAAATTTCTTTGGTAGTAAAGGTCAGTTTTTACCAACTGAGGCAAATTTCAAAACTGAAATCTTTTCTTTCACAGAAGGACTTGGATGCAATCATTCATGCCTTTAGCACTTTAATTCTTTAAATGTGGGACTACCCAAATCTGTTCTGTTACGCCTTCAGCTGGTTCAAAGTGCAGCAGCTAGACTTTTACTTGCATCTAGAAAAAAGGATCATATTAGCCTCTATGCACTGGCTATCCATGAGGTGTCGCTTTGATTTTAAAATTTTGTTGTTTGTTTTTGAAGCCTTGCATGGTCTTGCTCCAAAATATATCTGTGACCTCCTTCATCTCTACTTGGCACTGAGAGCATTGAGGTCATTTGGAAAAATACTCCTTGTTGTTCCAAGATCTTGGTTGAAGTCGAGGAGAGACAGAGCTTTTTCAGTTGTTGCCCCTAGGCTTTGGAATGACCTGCCTTTCCACTTCAGGTCCTCATCCTCTATCGAGGTTTTAAAACATGGCTTAAGACCTACATGTTTTTTTCTCCTTTCACTGGGTATAATGCATTGTGGAGGATGGTTTTAATCGGTTGTTTTTATTGATCTGCATCTGCATGACTCAAGCAGTGTGTCATACTGTGTTTATTTTAATGCTCCTTGCTGCAGCACTTTGGCACAACATCTGTTGTTTAAAGTGTGTTTTTATAAATTAACTATCCGTGTAAGTCCTAGAAACTATTGAAATCATTAGAAAAAAATTGAAATGTAGAGATGTCAGGTAATTGAAATGAACTACTGGGCATCCTAGGAGGTTTCGTTTTGCCGACATGCTTTCATCGCTTGTGCATTAGCGGCTAAGCGACTTTGTCTTTCTTCTGAGGTTTCATTTTGCTGACGTGCTCTTCTCATTTGTGTATTAGGGACGGGAGGAAAAGTAAAGTGGATACTATTTTGCCAATGTGCTCGCCTTGCCTCTGTATTAGTGGCTAAGCGATTGACTCTTCCTTCAGAGGTTTCGTTTTGCCAACGTATTGGTCTCACTTGTGTATTAGTGGCTAAGCAAGTTCCTGTTCCCTCAGAGGTGAAGCCCTTTCCCCGACTCCATCTCTCTCTTCTGGGCTGGACAGACACACACACACTTTCATGTGTAGACGTTGTTATGGATGGCCAGGGCCCATGCCTGGCTGAGACACCCCTTCACTACATCTGCCAGGGGGACAAGGGTGGGAAGCCCAGTATCTCCCCCTGGACGCCAGATGGCAGCATCCCTGGGTTGCTGCAGTGCCTCATACTCCCCCAAGGCTTCATGGGGGTTGGAGTTCTATGCAGCTCTGTGGGTTTCCGCAGGCGTCGCCAGGGGGTGCTGCAACAGGAGCAGCTGGCCACTTTTGGGCACTGGTTTCGCCTTACCCGGAAGTGCTGCCTAAAAAAACGGAGCCAGTGACCACCACTCAGCAGCCAGAGTCAGGAGGTGGAGGACGAAGCTAGATGGAAGGAATGGTGGTGCCAGGAAAAAGAGTGTTATTGATTGTGTTTTGTGCTTGGGACTGTGTTATGCCTGTGGGGTTCACAGGGAAGACGTGTCCCACAAGTGAAGAGAAATAAAGTCTTTTGTTGTGTTTTAGACGTGCCTCAGTGTGAGTCTGTGTCAGGTCAGGTGTTATAACAGCGTCCTATATCACAGCATTTATATATAAGATAAGACTGACAGTTGCATGTAAAGGGTTTTGATAGTGTGACAGTAGGGGGCACTATCGCTCCCTTGAACCCTCAGGTACCACGCCAGACACCAGGTAAAAGTGCAATAACTCTTTGTTTTATTATAATAATTATGTGCACCAAGCACCCTCCACTCCACACTACTCATAAACCAAATACACACAATAATAAATCAATAATCAACAATCCTCCACTCCCAGACGCGTTGCCCTCCTACCACCCAGCTCAGCTCGTCGTCTGGGAGCTTCCATAGTCCTTTTATACTCCCTGACCCGAAAGTGTTCCTGCCCAACAGTCCACAAGTCCTTATTCCTTCCGGGTCAGGGTAAATAGTATTTTTCTTCACCCCGGAAGCCCGTCGCTCCTCCTGTGACGAACTTCCGGGTCATAGGGCATAAATGAGTCCACTGGCCTTCCGACAGCGACTCCCAGTGGTCTCCAAGATATCCAGCAGGGCTGTGCATAAAAACTACATAGTCCATGAGGCCCTGCTGGAATTCGGGGCCCGTCCACGCTGTCGGGAAAACTCCTCCTGGCGGCTTGGGGGTGAGGGCCGGAATATGAAGCCGGCCATCCATCACAATAGGTATCGGCTCTGATGGAATACTGCATAAGAAGCAGAAGGGGCCATTTCATTCCAAATAGCTAATCTACTCACATTAACATTTGTTTTGCAAAATATCACCAAAATATCTTAATCTGATGTTATCATGCTGCTACAATAGTAACTCTAATTTTGAGCCATGTTAGCAGGAACCTGCCTTGCATGGCTACAATGATTTGATACACCAATGATACACCATATTAGGTCAAATTTTTGCTTACCTGTCATGTACAGTATTACTGGAATGACTACGGTATTTTCCCAATCCATTTACTGCAGTGTGTGGAGCATTATTAGATGGGATTATATTGCATAGTGAAAAATCTGCTGTGATATCTTACACCACATTGCTTGCCTTCATCTAATTTCACTCAGATGGAAAACTCCCATTCTACCCTTTGTAACACAATAGGAAAGCAATGCCCTTTTCTATTTTAAATGAGAAAAAATCCAATTTTCAATTCAAGAGTCTGTAAAAAGCTTCTGTAGTGTTTGACAGCTATTTATCAACGTTCTGAAGAATACTGGTACCACTGCTAACCATGTAAATACTTCACGTTCTTTAAGTGACATCTCAATGAGTTATCTGATTTCATTTCTGTGCTCTCTGGATGGACTGGGGATGATGATGAATTCAAATTTGATATGAAACATGGCATCACATTTTGTATGTTCAGTTAATGCTCTACTAAGCGTATTGTAATGATAATGCTAAAAAAGCAAGTAAAGACCTTAATAAATGCATCGTCTTCCTCCTTCGGCTTCTTAGAAGACTAGTTTGTCATTGATAGTGATTCGTAGAAATCAACCAAAAAACATCAGCAAGCAGTATAGAGGTATGCAAAGATTCTCCCTGTTTATGTCTGGCTTTCCTCCAGATGCTCCAGTTTCCTTCCACTGTCCAAAGACGTACATGTTAGGTGAACTGGCGATGCTAGATTGGCTGTATGTGTGTGTTTGTGTTCACTCTCTGATGGACTGGCGTCCTGTCCAGGGTTTGTTTCTGCTTTGCACCCTATGCTAGCTGGGTTTGGATTAAGCTGGTTAAACAACGAGCATTTTATGGCACACAACATTATATCACCCTTCTCAAACACACACCAGAATAATTAAAAAGAAAGAAAACTTCTGACTGGCTGAAGTTAAATAGAGCAGTCACTGTCACAGTTAGGCATTATAAAAGTGGAAAGAGACAAATGGAAAAAGTTTGAAAGAATCAAGAACTACATCTTTTAAACATATAAAATTACTGTGAATCGGCATTACAGCCCAACTTCTTCTGAGTCCAAACAGAACTGAATTGGGGGAGAGGTGCAGGGCTTATATAAGTGGTGTGCAGGAAGAGGCGAGTCCACAGGGAGATGGCGGAAGTGAGTAGGAGGGCGTGGTCTAGGCAGGAAGTTGATGCCGGTTTAGCTGGGTTTCCCCTCTGATTAAGAGGAAGAAGAGGTTAGTGCAGTACATCAACCCCTGAGTTGACAACTTTCCCTCAGTCAAGCCCTTTGACTGCCTCCTTTGCGCACATGTGTAACAATCTATGTCGAAACGTGTTTGCCCATAGTGGACAGTTTCAGAGGTTTGGTGATGGTAATTCTCCACTGCTCCAGTGGTTGATGCTGTGTGATATCGCCTTCTCTTTTCTTCCATCTGCAGACTTGAAGCTTGGCAACTTGTCCACCACCAACATCATTTACGGTATCTGTCCACCTGGACCCGCTTCTTTCTGTCAGGAGCACACATAACCCAGAAGCTCTGTCATCTTCTAGTCACTCAGAACCAGACTCTCATCTGAAAATATGTTTTTCTAATGCTTTAAATCACATATGAGGTTTGTCCATGGGTGTCCCAACCCTTCTTAATGGTGTCATTTTGTTCTTATAATGTATACACTACATACATTAATGTAGAAAATGTATGTTTCTTAAAATTTACAGCTATGAAATAAAGAAAAGAGCCAAAATCAAAACTGTAAAACAGGAAGCCTTTTCAAAGAATTCCACATTGTGTATGGTAAGAATCTTATAGCATGCGATCAATTTGTGATCACTTATTTCTCTTTTTTCGGAGCAGTTTTAATTTAACCACATTCGAAACCCTTAATTAAATTATACTTTGCATGGAAGTTGGCCAATTTTTCAGGCAAGTAATTTTGTAATTGTTCCACAAGATTTCAGACATAATATCATTGCAGCGGTTTCTGATAAAAGCCAACCGTAACGATTTAGCATGGAACTTTTCGCTTTCGCCCACGAGTGAGATTGACATTTGTGTGCGTGTTTAAAATGCCTTCTTTTGCTGCCTAGAAATTGAACTGATTCCATGTACATTGTACAGTTTAAGTAGTCATTTACAAGATGATAGATATGAGCGGTAAAGCATAGATTAAAGCAGGAAGATGATACTTTAAAATGCATTAAACCATCTAGTGAATCTCTCGGAGGCTAAGGATGAGAAATTGGTTTGTTACAATTTAAATACCAAAGCTATTCAACAAATGGCCCTTTTCAATCTGATTACCGCTGACCACATCTCAGAAACCTGTGTGCTTTATAAAAGATGATGGCTTTCAACGGTGGAAGTTAATTTTAATGTGTCACCATATATATTTTCTTCTGCTGCATATGTACAGGCATTAACAGGGAAAGCATGTAAACTTGAATCCAAAAAATCAGAAAATTCAACCAGATGTTAGAATGCTTAAGGCTGCATATTTTCGCACATTAAGGGTTATTAGAGTCTGATAAATGGACATGCTACTCAGTTTAACAAATTCAAACTTGTAAAAAGAATCAGGGCTCCTTTTAGTGGGGATGCCACCAGACAGAGTGGAGATGCATTATGTGATGAAAATGAGTTTTGGATCAGCTTGCTACACATCTGCCATTGTGGTCGAGTTCAGAGTAATCAGCTAATTCAGCTATGAGGATTACTGCAAACTGAAAGCCCAATTGTGTGTGTGTGGAACTTATTTAAACTCCTTAGCTGTACAAACCAGGTGGAGAATAGAGATCTTCTGTTGCTTGACTTTGTATCAAGGCTGCCTGAAAACATTTTGTAACAGGTAATATCCGCAACTTGATTTTTAGTTAATTTGAAATGTTCCACTTGATCTCCAGGGAACACTTTTGTTTCTACAGTAAGTGCATGTGCAACTGCCACAAAATATTGTTGCTTGTTTTAGACAACAAATCTTGCTGATTTTCATAAGAGGCTGAGAAGGAATCAGTAGACAGAAATAATGCTGTTGATCAAATCGTGGTTCAGGGCTGGATCTAAGAAAAGTGAAGAATACAGGCTGGAACAAAAGATTCATGCCTATGCGTCTCACTGGCATGTGGGTGATACAGTTTATGGAAATCGTGTAGGAAAATGAGAAGCGCAGGAAACACATTAAGTTCTCATTGAGAATGTTTAAACAATTCTGTAATGAACTGCTGCCTATAAAAATGTAAATCTAATGTACAATCTTCTGAGCATTCATCTTACTTTTCCAAAGTCTCATTACACAAATCATTCAAACATATAACGCCTTCTGTGCAAAGCTCCCTCCCCTCAATGTGTGTGTGAGAGTCCATGTGTTTTCAAGTGTTAATGTACACTAAAGACCCTCCTGTTTACCTTGGCTCTCAAAATTGTAAGCTTGTATTTCTATTTCTCTTTGGTTTTGTCTGAACTGTTGCATCTGTTATGTTATCATTATTTGCTTGACTAAGTACTATGCTGTTGTATTGTTTTGCTTTTCAAAAATTAAATTAAAAAAAAAATGACACTGTGCTGTCACTGCCACAAAACACACTATATTAACGTGGTCTCCTAGACCTGAAACCTCTCCAACCTAATTTATCACTCATGATCTGTAACGTTTAGTTGAATAATGTTTGTTCTGATCTCACTATTACGTTGTAATAGATATCCAGGCAGCTAAACTCCTCCCTTTATCAATATGACGACTCAAAGACTGACTTGACACGAGGTGTACAAATCTCCAGTTTATTAATAAAGAGCAGGTGTGAAACTACAAATAAAGAAATATAATATTTAGCATGCAAATAACAAATGGTTTGATAACAGATTTAAACTATAAGTAGCAGTATAGAACGGTAACATTTCACACATATAAACTTACCAGCTATGCCACCATAGGATTAAACAGGCACTAAGAACTTCGCTATATGTGTTTGTGGCAGATACATCGGGATGCCTCACTGTAAGGCGGCTCAGGAAGGACAAACATCACAAAGCATGCATATCTGAACACAACAGCCCACAAAATGGAAATGGTCAATAATTAAGCACTTTACCCATCCCAACAAACATCACAATGTTGCTGTAAGTAATTTGTATAGCTCCATTTAATTCTTGCTGCTAATTTTTCCAAACACTGTTCCTATATCCCCAGCTTTCTGAATAGCTGCGTCTTTTCCAGTACCTTGAAATCGAGCTGATGAGTTGATAAGGCAGGATCGGCATGACTCAAACGGATACAAAATAAATTTCTCAGTCCAGTAAAGTTTGTTTTTATGGGTGGAGGATGATATGGACTTAGTTTTGTCAAGTTGGACTTGCTTGTAAGGAACGTTACTTGCTTTTAATAAATGTAATAAAAAGTTAACAAAACAAAAGGTTAATTTTAAAAAGGTTTAGTGAAAATTCAAAGCAAAACAGTTCACACAGGAATAAAGGAAAATGGTGTAGCACATGCAGAATAAAAAGCAAAATGGGAAAACATGGTTCTTCCGTAAATGTAGCTTTTTCTTGCTAAACTTCAGTTACTTTATATACTTAAAGGTTGTGTTATTTCTCTATGGCAAGCTTACATAAGCTTTACGTAACATCTTCAGTATGTCCTATACGTACGGCATGGCACATTCAATAGTCTGAAACTGTTTGCTTTTGTGGAAGACGAATGTTCTCTTCGTTCCCTTGTACTAATTCATGTCTGAGAAGTAAGCTTTACGAAACCATGTAAAAGCACGCTTTGTTGTAGCAAACAGAAAAATATTTGTGCAAAGGACTCAAGGTCTAAGCATTCCACACATGAGTCTGCCTTATCACGCTTTCCCTTAGCTTACATCTGAACGCCATAACAAAAGGGGCCAAGAAATCGAGTTGCATAAGGGGCATTGAAGGGGCTCAAGGATTGTGTATAATAAACGTGTTGACTGTTGCATTTCATAATGATATTAAATCACGCATTCTAGGGGTATAAAAACTTGCCCCACCCAACAGACGGGGTTCAGAAGAGCCCTGACGCTGTCATGTATTTTTGATTGTCTGCTTTTCTGAAACTCTTCTCACTGTGACTCTGCAAAATAAAGCTGCTTTATAACCATACCTGCTGTCTAGTCTGAAGTCTTCGTCCATACTTTCCATGCCTTACCTACTGCAAGGCAGATCATAAACTAATCTGTAGTCAGAGGGACAAGAAATAATTAGAATATTCCATTTCAGTTCAGCTTATTGGGTTATGACAGAACCTCCCGTAGATTATCTATACTACTAAAAGGCAAAGCCCTCACTGACTGACTGACTGACTCACTCACTCACTCACTAACTGACTGACTCATAACTAATTCTCCAACTTCCCATGTAAGTGGAAGGCTGAAATTTGGCAGGCTCATTCCTTACAGCTTACTTACAAAAGTTAGCCAGGTTTCATTTCAAATTCTACGGGTAACGGTCATAACTGGAACCTACTTTCGACCATATATACGGCCATAGCCTGCAGCTCGGTCACCATGTGAGGCGGAGTTGCGTCCTGCATCATCACGCCTCCCACGTAATTGAGTGCCTGCCCATATAAGGTAAATATTCGCGAGTGAAGGACTGTGCTTATGCAAACGAAGATGAAATGGTCTAGAGTTTGGCACAAACTCAGCGAAAGTGCGAGAGAAACTTTTATGTGCCGGGTCTTAGCTAACATTAAATGAAGCTGTGGATATCACAAGATCACACAAGAAAGCGGCTCACGTGAACTGATTGTGAGCGTAGTACGTAGAGAACAAGGAAGGGCTCCAAAGAGCGCTGAACAAAAAACGCATTACACAATTGAAAAGGCAGCAAAAGAATATGAAGCGAGTGACACATACAAGCATATTCATAAGTGCAGCTACAAGGTGTAAAGCTTAACTTTAAATTAAGTTCATAGACACACTGCCGCTGGTGTTTGTCATGCCTAAGATGAATACGATTTTCGCGAGATACAAGTTTAATGAGAGGATGTGGGGTATAAACAACACTTTTGATCACTTTGTAACTAAGTTAAAATTGCTGGTGAAGGACTGTGCTTATGCAAACGAAAATGAGATGGTCAGGGATAGAATAGTGTTTGGCACAAACTCAGCAAAAAGTGCGACAGAAACTTTTAAGTGCCAGGTCTGAGCTAGCATTAAATAATTGCTGGTGAAGGACTGTGCTTATGCAAATGAATAGAAAGCAAATGTTATGTTATTTTTAAAATGTTTCCTTTTCTTTTTCATAACTTCTTTAACACACTTCTTCTCCGCTGCGATGCGTGGGTATTTTGCTAGTGCACTAATACATAGGCAAATATTTTAGCATAACTAAGGGAATACTTCTATCATAACCTAAATAACTAACAAATGGCTCCATAGCAGCTGTGCCTAATTTTTATAGCTGATTGTTATTTTGACTGTGACAACAGTGATATACCCTACTTTGTAGTTTAAAATATAGATAGACTTGATTTTCCTTATAGCTTCTTTGCATTATTTCCATTTCTTTGTCCTGGGTGAACCCTGCCTAATGCATACATATGTAGTGTGCATTCACTTTTAGGATATAGCGCCTGTCAGTTCTTGTGGTTACATCGAGTTTGACTCCTGCTGTTTATGATGGTTGTAGTTTATTAATATAATTGTAGTGAACTTGTATAACACTTTTGATTCTTTTTGTCACTTTGCCTTTGTTAGGATAAATTCTGCCTCATCCAAGGCTAGCTGGTAGAGCTGCACATTCTCATAGCTCTTTGGATTCTTGCTGTTACTGTTCCTGTCTGCTTTCTGATTTTATGCTGTAGCTGTGCCTGATTTTTATAGATCAATTTGATTCTTCTTCTTATTTTTTTCTTTGGTCATTGCAATATACCCTGCCTTGTAGTTTAATAACAGATTTATTTGATTTGTATATAACCTTCTAATTCTTGCTGTCACTCTGCCTTTGGCTATTCAGATTAACCCTGCCTAATTCATAGCTGTACACAATAGTGGCACTTACTTTTTATAGCTTCTTTAAATCCTTGGTGTTACTTGGTTTTCACAACTGAGATGCACTCCCCCCATCCAATTTATAACACTGTTTAACAATACAGTACAGTATATTATAGATGTACTTGATTTTCACAGCTCCTTTTTTATTCATTCTGTTACATTATGAATTCTTTGACTATTGAAATATATTTTGATTCATAGTTACACACTCTAGCTGTACTTTATTTACAGTATATACGTTCTTTTATGATGGTTTATTTATTTAAAGGCAAATTTCAAGGCACTCAAGGACACCTTACAAAACACATTAACAGCAATAATCACAATATAAAATAAATAAAAAAATTACAGTTACAATAAACCCAGTGTTAATACAACGTTAAAATTAAATATATCAACTAAAATGCACTGTATATCAAACAAAATAAGCAAGCTTACAGAGATGTGTTTTAAGGTTGGATTAAAGGTAGGAAGAAAGTCAATGTTATAGATGTCTTGTGGGACAGAGTTCAAGAGACGAGGGGCCACTCGGCTAAAAGCTTTAAACCTAATAGCAGATAGGTGAGCAGTAGGCATAATAAGATTAATGGAGGAGGAAGATCTAATACAGGAAGGAGTGGAGATACTGTATGAAGAAGATCAGAGAGATACGGAGGTGCCACATTGTGAAGGGTCTTGAAAATAAAAAGCAAAACCTTATAATCGATTCAGTATTTAACAGGGAGACAGTGAATTTACTGAAGGACAGGGGCAATGTGTTCTGTGGAAGGGGATCTGGTAATGATAAGAGCAGCAGCATTCTGAACCAATTGGAGCTTGCAGAGGAGTCTGTGAATAGAATTACAGTAATCAATAGGAGATATAACAAGAGCACGTACAAGAATTGCAGTTATATTATCTGTAAGAAATGGGCATAAAGGAATAATATAGCATATATGGAAAATTTGCAGACTGACTGAGTGATATTAGTAATATTTACTTCAAATTTGAAGGCAGAATCGAGAATGACACCTAAACTCTTACACTAACCCAAGAAGAAGAAGAGATTCAAGAATTATCACTAGTCAGAGAAATATTGTCACACTTGGCACATAGAAGAACCTGTTTCATTACTGTTTAATTTGAGTAAGTTAGCAGACAACCATAATTTAACTTACTGCAAGCATTCTGAGAGGGAAGAGGGTGGAAGACTGGAATCAGGCTTAGTAGAAAGATAAAGCTGGATGTCATCAGCCTAACAGTGGAAATGAATATCAAATATCCTAAAAATATGACCCAGAGGCAGGAGTTAAATAATAAATAGAAGGGGGCTTAAGACAGAGCCCTAAGGTACTATGAAATGGGCAAACATGTAATCAGAAATGTTTTAACTGCACAATTTGAGTATGATCTGGGAGGTAAGATTTAAACTAGGCATGTGGAGTGTCAGTGATGCCACTTGATTTTAATCTCTCTAGGAGAAATATCACGAGAGACTGTGTCAAAGGCAGAGCTCAGATCAAGGAGCACAAGTATGGTTAACAGCCCAGAGTCAGCTGCCATCAACAAATCATTGGTGATTTTGACCAGGGTTGTCTCTATACGGGGTGGAGTGGTGGCTCTGAGGCTAGAGATCTGTGTCAGCAATTGGAAGGTTGCTGGTCTGAATCTAATAAAGGACAGAAGAGACTCTACTCCATTGGGCCCCTGAGCAAGGCCCTTAACCTGCAATTAACCTCCGTCCTGGGTATGATGTTAATCTGCATCCAGCCCTGCAAGCAGGTCCTGCAACTTGCAGGGAAACCCCAGGGGTTGGTGGCAGGATTGGCCCTTCCAGCCATTTTAATATCAGCGGTGCTGAGGTGTCACCCATTACAGCTGCACTTGGATCTCAATCCGGGTGCTCCCAACCTCCTCCTCCTGTCTGTATACTGTGAAACAGACGAAAACCAGGCTGAAATTGTTCAAACAAATGGTTTTCGGTAATGTAAGACTGAACCTACCTGGCAACAGTTTTTTCGAGTGTTTTTGAAAGTAATGGTAAATTTGAAATCAGATGATAATTATTTAGGATATAGGGATCTGCACCAGATTTCTAAAGAACTGGAGTTATCACAGCCATTTTGAAAGAATAAAATAACAAGACCAGAGATAAAAGGGAAGAACGTATGATGTTACTTATTAAAAAGGAAAGAGAAGTCAAACAGGAGTTAGCCGCATGATAAGGAAGTGGGTCCTACTAACAGGTAGAGGGCTAAGATTTTTCTAATAATGTCAGATATTTCCTCCACAGTTGGAAGTTTAAAACTAGAACAAAAAGAAGAGGGGGGTATGGATTACAAAATGTTCCATGTGCAGAGTTTCCTAAAGAGTTCAACTGCTGGTATATTTCCAACCTTAGTATTAAAAAAAGGTTACAAAAGAGTTACATTGATCAATTCAACAGAAATGAAATGGAAGATTGTCAGGTGGTCATAGAATGCTGTTTACAGTAGAAAATAAAGCCCTAGTATTCACTTCAGCACATCTAATTAGTGTTGCATAATTTGTAGTTTTGCTGCAGACAGAACATCCTTATGATAGCACATGTGTTCATCATGCATATTCTAATGGACGGCAAGGCCCATCTTTATATAAAGGCATTCCAAGTTGGCTTAATTCCAGGGTAAACCATTGGGCAGAGTGGGTGAAAGAGGCAGTCAGGGTTTTCAAAGGAGCAAAGTTATCTAAAAGACTATATAGTCCATCATTGTAGTGGGAAACCAGCTCATCTGCTCATATAAACCTACAATAAATTGTAGCTGCTGGGTAGGCTGTCAACTCCATTGGAGAAGGCAGTTAAATCAATATTGTTAATATTTATAGAATGAAGTGGGTTTGATTTAGATAATATTAAGTTCACATTAAAAGACACCAGATGACCAGAGGCACAGGGTTAGTAGATGTAAACTAACTAAGGAGGAACAGTTTGATTAAACCGTGAAAAATCTTTGGGTTGTTGCCAGGCCTCAGTCAAACAAAGAAAATCAAACTTACTGTCAGTTAGCGGATGTAGCTGTAAAGTAGAGGACTCTTACTGGTGAATGAATGAATGTTAAAAAGCCCAAAGGCAAGTTTGTTTTTACCAGGTGTTGCAGTAGCTCATCTCTCCAGGTTCACTAGCACACTATGGTCAACAGTCAGTCCAGATCTCTGTGAAAGTCAAGGAAAAGTAGACCAAAAAGATTGTATCGACTTTTGATTATGGTAGTTAAAGTTCACTGAGACCTGCAGTGAATGTATTTCCTATGAGAATGACGGAGAATATCCAGGTACTGATACAGTGCCAATGGTGGTTCAGAGGGGGAAAAATCGAATTTGAAGAAATTCTGCTGCTGTGTATTGGAATATCGATGTCACTGGATGAAGTATGAAAAACAGGATAATCCAGTGAAACGCGCCCCAAAGAAGCAGTCTGGTAATCCACATTTGTTTATGCGTGCAGAATTTTATTTTATGTTTTTCTCTCCATCTTGAACTTAATAATTCTTATTACAATTTGTTTTTTCATTTGTCACAGCCACTGCCATTTTGTGCGCTTTTTCACAGTCATAGTCATATTGTTTACAATTGCTTGGGCCGTTGCTACCATCTGCCCGGAAGTTGTCTAACATGATGTCACAGACCATTTCCTATTTAACACAGCAACACAAAGTATCTGAATATTGTAAAAGAATTTTGTAAACAGAATTTGTCAGAAGAGATATTATAGGACTTAGGCTACGGAAGGAGAGAGATGGTTGCCCATGTGAAAGCTACAGACTAGCCTTTAGTTTTTTGCATGTTCTTTTTATTACATTAATAATAATAATTAATAAGACTGGACAAATATGTACAGTAAACACCATTAATAGGTGTAGAATGAATGAGTGTGTGAATGGATTTGTGTGCCCTGAATTGGACTGACACCTTAACAGAACCATTGGCACTTAAACCAGTAGGTTCACGAGGAGCTTCTGCCAACAAGTGGTAAGGTTGCTAAACAGTCAATCATAAGAATTTGAATACTGTATATATATACAGTATATGTATGTATGTATATGAACTGTACATATATATATATATATATATATATATATATATATATATATACTAATAAAAGGCAAAACCCTCACTCACTCACTCACTCACTCACTGACTGACTCACTCACTCATCACTAATTCTCCAACTTCCCGTGTAGGTAGAAGGCTGAAATTTGGCAGGCTCATTCCTTACAGCTTACTTACAAAAGTTGGGCAGGTTTCATTTCGAAATTCTATGCCTAATGGTCATAACTGGAAGGTATTTTTCTCCATTAACTGTAATGGAGTTGAGCTGCAATGACGTGGGGGGCGGAGTTTCGTGTGACATCATCACGCCTCCCACGTAATCACGGGAACTGACTGTCAATGCAGTGCGTAGAAAACCAGGAAGACCTCCAAAAAGCGCTTAAGAAAACATGCATTATATAATTGAGAAGGCAGCGAAACAATAAGAAAGCGAGTGACATATAATACCATATTCATGAGTGCTGCTACCTCGGAAAGAAAGCAAGGTGTAAACCTAAACTTTAAATTAAGTTCATAGACAGGCTACCGCTGGCGTTTCACATGCCCACAGGTAATGCGGGATACAAGTTTAATGAGAGGACGCAGGATATAAACGAGAGTTTTGATCACTTTGTAACTAAGTTAAAATTGTAGGTGAAGGGGTGTGCTTATGCAAATTCCGAGAGACTGTGTTTGTGGGGGATTGACAGTTAAGGCGGGTGGGGGAGTTACATCATCATCTCCCCGCCCATTCATCTCATTTTACTCTGAGCTGAGCTCCGCGGCTAACGCCGTCTTCCGAAAGCAACTTAGTCAGACTGCCATCAAATACTCACAGAAAAATCCACAAGTTAATACACACGCTCTCTAGAGTTTCTCCACACTGAATCCTCCAGGCACTACTTACAAAAGGTTACATTGACAATCGTGTTACGTTATTTTTAAAATCTTTCCTTTTCTTAGCACAAGCACAGCTGAGAAGCTTCGATGCATGTGCTCCATAACGCGTTAAAAATAATGCATTTAATCACACTTTGCATTACAAGCAAAGGGAGCTGTTGTCAATGCATGATTTCCTGGTACACGATTACACTGATCAGCGCATCCCGATTCATTTTACCCTCGCACCACCTTAGTTTGAGAAGAAGTATGAAAAATATGAGGTTAACATAGAAAAACAGATCACCAATTCAAGCTTTATGAATAATCGATTCGCCATCAATAATTGTTTTGGTAAAGCCATCCTCCTTCCATTTTATAATTTTTCCGCCATTAGCCATGATTAAATGAATGGTAAAAAGTAAGAGCGAAGCGAGGGTGACTTATTTAGGCAGGCATATATATGACAGCAACACTCATGACAATGTCAATCATGTTACGTTATTATTAAAATGTTTCCTTTTCTTTTTCATTACTTCTTTAACACACTACTTCTCGCTTCAGGCGTGGGTATTTTGCTATATATATAATATATGAATTACCTCCAAAAAGCGCTGAGACTTTTGATATCATGAACGTGTGTACAAAAGGGGTCTCCTGCCCAGCAAAAGTCGAGCAGCCAGCCGCGTGCATAGCTGTGCCGGCCTTTGAGACGCTGACTGCGCTTCTGCTTTAAGTCAAAGTGAGCACTTTTAATTTTTTTCATCCTCCCCCTGCGCTATAGCCCAGACAAGTGCAAAAACGGGACCCCTTTTCTACACCACGGCAAAATAATATTAAGGCGATTCACACTTTCTTTTGCACGTATCACGATTATCAGGTCCTCACCTCGGATTATGAAGACACGCACACGAGTGCAGGACTGACAGTGCCATCACAGCCGATTAATGGCGGGGACGTCTCACCAGTCTACACAAGACCCACCGCAACTGTCCCCAAAAGGCGATCATAACGTCAGCGAACACATCTCTCTATACTATATAAAAGAAAAAGGCAACTTTCCTTTCTTTACACCTTTTTTCCTTTTATGCCAAACCAAAGCCTTTCTCTCTTAACACTGCAGAGGACACAAAACTAATTTTCTTTAATTGCCGGTAAGGCACATTACCAGAGGCACAAATTTGGACGTTCACATAGAAAATGTAATTTCTATACCACAGCCGTCGTGTAGCGCCTTTCAAAAGGGATCTACTACCGAGAGATGATCCATATACATTTTAGCTGCTGTTAGTTACTTACCTGTTGTGTTACACAGTCTTTAAAATGTAGTTTACCTGCAACCACTCCAGTAGTGCTCAATGTACCTGTACTTCTTAAAACGTTAATGTTTTACTGTTTAATAACTTATAGACTATATTTTATTATTTTTCCCTTGCACTCAGTGACCAAAGCTATACACACACATATAGACACATACAAACATACACACAAGTATATGTATGTGTATATATATGTATGTATGTGTATATATATATATATATACACACACACACCTATCTAGATTATATATATATATATATATATATACACACACACACACACATATAATTTGTGTGTGTGTATGTATGTGTATATATGATATAGATAGGTATGTATATAGATATGTAGATATGAAGATATGTATGTATATATATATATATATATATATATATATATATATATATATATATATATATATATGTATGTATGTATGTGTGTGTGTATATATATGACAGCAGCAATCCAAGCTGTGAGAAAACAGTAAAAAGGAGGCGTGTCAGACGTTGTGGTACATTTTCTGATGCAGCTAGACGAAAATAACTTTGTGACGCTGCCACCAAATACACAAAACAATTACTTTGACAATCATGTTACATTATATTTAAAATGTTTCCTTTTCTTTTTCATAACTTCTTTAACACATGACATCGCTATGCGCTGGTATTTTGCTATATATATATATATATATATGACAGCAACACTCATCACTCACAACAGTGACAAAACAATTACATTGACAATCATGTTACGTTATTTTCAAAATGTTTCCTTTTCTTTTTCATTACTTCTTTAACACACTACTTCTCCGCTGCAAAGCGCGGGTATTTTGCTAGTATATATATATATATATATATTGTCATGCACAAGCACTTGGGGAGCAGCTTAAGCACCCAATTTGCACCTTGACAAGTTGTGCCAAGGCACAACGGCAGCATACTAACCTCTCTCTCTTTATTTCTTCAGAAAGACGAGACACCGCCACCGTAAGACTGCCCGGACGACTCAAAGAGCTGCAACACTTCTGGGTTCCTTTCTTCCCTCTGCTTCCCCATCAATGATGTCAGACTCCCATCCACCACCACGGTTTACCCAGCGTCCCACATTCTAATTTCCAGTCCAACCCTATAAACTGTCCGTCTCCCTACCCTTCAATGTCTTTTTGAGTTTTGTTGAAAACTACTGACTTGTTTTTTTTTTAAACTTCAGTATATGGGGCCCCAAAACCCCAAACCTTTATGAGTGTCTGTCTTCTCTTTACTATATATATATATATATATATATATATATATATGTGTGTGTATATATATATATATATATATATATATATATATATATATATACACACATATATATATATATATATATATATGTATATATATATGTGTGTGTGTATGTGAAATATATATGTGTGTGCGTATATATATATATATATATATATACATATGCCCCGAGGATGCCAGGGGCCACGACCCGGCCGGGACGCCTTGGAGGACCGGAAGTGGGCGTGCGCCCATCTGGGATCACGTGGGGCCACCTTCCTGGTTGCTTTGGGAGCCACGGGTGCAGGGCATGGAAGCCCCACCCTGTAGAGGCCCGTGGTCACCGCCAGGAGGCGCCCCAATGCCTTGGGAACCCTGGACCCCAGTACTTCCGCCACACCAGGAAGTGCTGGGGGGAAGAGAAGCAGGGACACCCGGAGAGCTTCCAGGAGAACAGCCGGCACTTCCGCCACACTGGGGCGTGTCAGCGGAAGATTGTCGGGGAGCACCTGGAGCTCATCCGGGTGCAGATAAAAGGGACCGCCTCCCTCCAGTCGACAGCAAGAGTCGGGTAGAAGAGGACGGAGATCGGAGGAGAGGAGTGGAGGCGGTCAAAAGGACTGAGCAAGGCATTGTTGTGCAGCCAGGACTGTAAGGGAGATTGGTGCTGCGGCACTGGGTTGTGTAATTTATTTGTATTATAGTGGAGTAAATAAACACGTGTGTGGATAAACAACATACCTGTCTACCTGTCTGTGTCTGGGCTGTACCCCACTATATATATATATATATATATATATATTGTATATAGCTATTATAAAAGAAAATCCTGAGACGAGACATTCTCGGAGACAATTTCAACTCCAGCGAGAGATAATTTCTTGTTCCACGAGACAAGACTTTTTGCCAAGAGATTTTGACAAGTTCCGCCCTCCTCTCAAACATTTACAACAATGCCCACAGTCCAATCACTTCTCATTTGTGTGAATGCTATTGTCAGACACAGTTCCTGCTTAGAGATGCAAAGTGGCTGGTATATAGCGCACACCCCAGGTGTTGGCGAGCGAAGTGAGTAGGGGGCACAGCACCACCCCAACAGCACTCAACAACCCCCCAACTGCACTGGTTATCCACTGCCTCTCTTCAACTGCACGTTGGCAGTCTCACTTCAGTCGCCCGATGAGTGATGCAGGGAACATTTAAAACTGGCTGCTGACCTGGCCATTTGCTCACTTCAGTCATCTCTCATCCAGAATGCGCTTGCTCCAGCCACTGACTAGCCATGGCTGAACCTGCTTGATGAAGGAGGCTATCTTTTCTTTTAATTTGAAGAAGGGAGCTTAAGCAGGGAGACTGTCAGTGCCACTGCTTGCTTGCTGTGTGCTTGAGTGATGAAAATGACAGTTCCCATTTAAATAGAATGCTTGAAACTGTTCCTGTCTTCACAAAAATAAAGCTAATTTTCTCAGAAGCCTGGACTCACATCCTTCTCTCTTTTGCAAGTCTGTGACCCACATAATCACAATATACATATATACTAGCTAGAACACATGGACCTTTTGTCCTTCCAAAAACAGCAGGTCACCGCGCTTCATCTATATGATGCCTAGCAGATGCTGGAGTAGTCATTCTTCTTCTTTGTATCATTTGATCAGCTTGCTTCTTGTTCAGCAGATGTTATTGCTGTTCTTTTTCTATCCTCCATTTAACCTTTCTGGTCAGTTTCCATATGCATTTGGGCATAAAAAAGACATAACTTTGTGGACGTTGCTGCTATCCATATTTTTGATGCATCAGTGCAAATCTCATCATTTGCTTTCTAGCCCCAGTGGTTCGTGGGTAATTGTCTGACAGACAGGCACAGCCTTTATGTGTACATAGATAGGTAGATAAAGATGTATATTTTGTCAGACACCAGAACTTCAGGACCGTTTTACAGGTTTGTGCTGAACAAATATGGAGAAGGAATTAGGTGTGACACCACCACTAACATTTGCTCTGTCTGTTTCCTTAGAACAAAGGAAGTGAAAAACCTAGTGGATCGCTGAGGTCACATCCCCCATTTCAAGATTGGTGGTACATTTTTCAGATGACACCCAGAAGGTGGCATTTAGATACAAACCATCTTCAAGGAAGTACGAAGATTGCTGCTCTGAAGATATATTTTTTTTTGCTACAGCAACTGCCTTATTTTTGGCACAATTGTGCCCTCACTTTATTCTTTGGAAAGTCACATTAAATGTGGCATCCTGAGGAACCCCACCCCACAGTATATATATATATATATATATATATATATATATATATATATATATATATATATATATATATATATATATATTATATATACTGTAATATCATATATATTATATATAATCACCCCTAGATGATACGGACGCTCCTTGGAAAACCCCTCCTAAAAACGCTGACAGTCTACCTTCACATTGCTCCTTTACTTGCTGGGTTTACTTGCGGCTGCTCTGTCGCGCGATATGCTTTCCACCGTATACTTAAAAGCCTGAACAGCACCTGTTGGTTTTGGATTGGCTGATTGCTTTTTTTTCTCTCTACTCCCATGGTCATCCCGCTCCCATTGTGCTCCCCTATGATGTCTATTCTTCAATCGAGAACTCACTGCATACTGAACTCGTTTTACTTCTGAAAGAGACATGTTTGTTTGAAGGAAGACCCAATCGTGACAACATACAGTATATGTTTGCATGCTGTGTATATTATTTATTTATTGTATTTTTATCGAGTGTTCTGATGAGACATGCAAGTAAGAATTTAATAAAACCAGTGCAGGATTTACGTATAAGCTACACAAGCTATAGCTTAGGGCCCCCGCCTTCTTGGGGGCCCCGAAAACAAATCATATTTGGCACTTTCATAGAATATCTGGACTTATAAAGGGCCCCATGTCTCAAATAGCTTAGGGCCTTATCAAGTCTAACTCCGGCCCTGAATAAAACTGAGTACACATGACAATAAAACTGACCGGACTTGACTTCACTTGTAGAGGACTGGTTCCTTGTTGTGTCCAATAAAGCAGAGATACATAGACTCAGAGTAACTGTAAACCTTAATGGTATATGGAGGTGCAGATAATTCATGGACTAATGGATATAGATGGGAGTCAGAGTTCTGGGAATGGTGACGATGTCGTCCTAAGACAGTAGTTGGGCAGTGTGTGTAGAGAGGGTGGATTTTATTACAGCCACTATTTATCTTGTGTCTTTTTCTGAATTAATCACCTCACCAAACACCTGTTGCTGATATTAGTTTCTCTTTGTCTCTGCTGGCAAAGATAAAGAATTTTGTCACAGCTCTGGGGAGCCATTTTCTTGTCACCTGTCCCCAGACAATTATTTCTTATCTCTTGAGACAATATTTTTATTTATCTTAAGCAGGCAGAAGGTGTGGGTGGGCACTTTTATTTCTTTTTAATTCGTATTACTTATTCTATTCTACAACAGTTGAATCTTATTAAATGCCCAGGATGCTTGATACATGAGGCAGCTCTGATAACCACCACAGCATTTCTCCTTAATAATAAAAGAGTACATAGGTAAATAGTTTGAGATGCATTTATTTTATGATTGCCACACAAAATCCTTATTGATTTGATGAAAATATGAACATAATCAGAAAAAAGTAGTAAGAAAGCCTAATGACATTTTGATAACCAACCATCTGAATCTCAGTTCAATTTAATCAATCAATTAAGATTTAAGAATACTTAATCCAATTATAGGATTATAGAAAGCTTGAGCTTATTCTATTGGTATTAGGTATTGGGCAGGAACTGATGTGCCACACAGACACACACCTCACTCTTACCAGGCCAAATTAGATTCACCAATAAACGTAATCTCAATATCTTTGAATGTGAGAAGCATATTCTGGGAAAATATGTAGACTCAATATAGCAGGTGGGCAGGATGGATCCTAGTTGACATCATTTGTTGTTGGGATAGGATCCAACTCCCCACAAAGCTGAATTTGGATTAACCTTCTTGGAGTTAACCCTAAGCGTGACTTGGGTTTGGAATTTTTTATGCAATTATAGTTAAACCCAAGTCAGGCCCGGATTGATGTGTAATGATACACCCCATAGTACTAAGCTAGAATAACTCTTGGGATGGTATTCTGCTACCATCTAATGGATGAAATAACATCATGCTGTAAAATATCATGAGTATTTCTAAGCAATCTGCCACTTTATAGTAACTCTGTATTAACTCGTCAATATTAATAAGCTAATATTAACGAATAGTAACAGTAGCTGCATGGCAAAATATTTGTGATCAATTGCAAGGACAAGCAAGATATTAGCCCCTTAAGCACTGTTCACAATGCTGCAACTGTCAATGCTTATGTCAGGAAAGGTGGAAGTCATTAAATGTTGTGCTGTACTAGCCTGCAATAACAAAATACAGGCCAGTACCTGACATTTTAGTCTCTCATGTGCAAGCAACAGAAAAAATATAAGGAAAGTGCTCAAAGAAACACGATTCTACTGTCCTGATTGCAACATTGGGTTGTGCGTTGATAACTATTTCAAAACATACCACACAAACTGCGTGTGCTAAATCTGAATCAGTAGAGCAGGTGACACTAGACATACCTTTCCTACTGTATTTATGTTGACATTTTGGTATTTACATGTTTTTGTTACACATAATGACATTTTTTCTTGTTAAAAAAAAAGTTTTCCTGGGGTAACAGTAAAGTGGCTATGAGGATTTAGACAATATTGATAAGCTGAAAAATGCAAACTCAAAACACATTTTAAGTGCAAGTAATCACACAGAGCAGAATGTAAGTCTTGTCATCTGAACTGGTCAGCCTTCATACTATATGCAGTGAATTGACATTTACTGATTCAGGGTGACATTGTAAATGTGTGTGCTATGTAATGAAGTGGCACCCTACCCATAACTAATTCACCATTTATGCTTAGTACTGATGTATCCCCATGACAACAATCTGTTATAAATGGATTGACAAAATGGATTCCTAAATTTGATAATGTATAGATACTGTAGCCTTAAAATACAAAAGCTATGGCTTATTTTCCTAATGTTATACAGGTTAGTCCTTAGTGATTTGTGGGTTTATGACTCACAGATCCACCTGTTTGTGGATGTCTTATCAATAATTAAATGGAAATTATTTTGCATGTTTTGTGACATATTGTGGAAAACTGTGGATGACGTGGTAGCCGCACTGCTTAAATGGACTGCAAACCTAGCAGCCTTGAGAGTATTATGTCATTGGAGAGCTCAGTGGTTGCTGCAATGACTGCTGGGTGAAACAAGAAATTTTTTTGTTTCAATCCTTCATTGCACAGTTGGATTAAAATTAAAGTTTGTCTTGGGAGCGTTCTCAACCTCTAAAAATCTTCACAAACATCAACATCATTGTTTTGTCCTGGTAGAGTAATATATTGCTCTACTTTCCCCTTTTGTTTTATTAATAAGTAGCCTTTGTCAGAATGCCTAATCTCACAAACTTACCACTGTTTATAAGGTATTATAATATACAACTTCTTCCCACCTTCCCTTCTACATCTATAACCTCAGGCAATTAGGTGTAGTAAAAGACAAGCAGGAGTTAAATTACAATTTAAATAATGTATTATTGGTAATATTCATAACTAATAACAATATGCAAAGTACATTTGAATATTGGCAACCATACAACCTGATAAATGGTGATGTGTAGTTTCAGGTGGCACACAGACTTGTTTGTTACTTAATGTCTCTAGTTAAGACATCATTTGTGGTCAGCTTTCATCCACATGCCTGTTTCAATATGGCTGCCGAGCTGTGCTCTTCATTGTGTTGTCTTTTCAATTCATCAGTTTGGTAAGAGAGAGATGCTCCTTCATCAGATGTTAGTAAGAGAGGGAGTGTGAGGTTAAGCAAGTAAATTTTATAGATGTTCTGTCCAACCCTTACAGTCAATAAAGTGTCGTGGTACTTAAAGGCTTCTGTTACAAGCCAAGTCCAAACACACTTCAGACCAATGGGGAAATAGAACATCTTAACACCTGCCATCCACCCAAAACCATTTGTTGAGATGAAGCTTGGCAGTTAGTCAACCTGGCTTTGTGTGGGGGATGAGAGAGAGACTCTAGTAGAGAAACATTTGTTTCAAGCACTTCCCCCATCTCTGTTGTAAAATTCAAAGAGACCCCTTCCTGGTGGGTATATAAACATGAATGCTTCTCACATAATGTAACACTAATATTACATTGCTTTGCATAAGTTACAAATAAAGACATACAAAATATTTATCAACTTATATGCAAAATCTCACATCACAACAAGCATGATAGGTTGAAACTTAACTGTCAGGAAGCCGTCCATAGGGGATTTCATAACTAAACCGTCATCATCTGCATCTGCGAAACTGAACAGTGTTGTGAGTGTTTATCATTTATAATTTTGTCTTAGTGTTTTGTTGGTTTTCTTTTGTACCTGTAATATTAATCATTTTTATTATTTACTAGTATCCTCTTTAATAAAACCCCTGTGTACGTCCAGGTGTCCGTATGTGTGTGCCTTCTGGTGAAGTGCGCATGCACGGGGTCACACGGCACGTGTTCAGTGTCTTCCTGCGCATTCCCTGTGCAAAGAGAGAGACAGACACACACACAGGTGCTCACGAGACAGACACACACACACACAGGTGCTTGCGAGACAGACACACACACAGGCGCGCGCGCAACAGACACACACACACAGGCATGCGCGAGACAGATACACACACACACAGGCGCGCACGAGACAGACAGACAGATACACACACACACAGGAGCGAGAAAGACACACACGCGCGCGAGAGTGACAGACAGACACACACACACAGGCGAGAGAAACACACACACAAACAGACACAGAGGCGCGCGCTTAAGAGAGACACATACACAGGCGAGACAGACACACACACACACACAGGCGCGCTCTTGCATTGTTGCAATGTTGCTTTTCTTGGTTGTTTATTAAATTATGGATTTTTCAAATGTTCATTTTTTTTCCTGTGCTTAAAACTCATTAAAAAAAAGTGTTTTTAGCGAGCGGGTCATAAAGCTATAGTGCAAACTCTTGCAGTGTTTGTTTTCTCTGTTGTTCAAAGTTTTTTTAGTGTTATTCAATGTTTTTACATTTAGTTTACTATTACGCTGTGCATTCAATGGTATACTTAACTATATTTGTGATTAAAAACTTTAAAAATATATATATTTACATACAGTTCATACGGTCTGGAACAGATTCATTGTATTTACATACAGTCCAATGGGGGAAATTACTTCGGTTCACGACCAAATCAGGTTACAACCAGAGTTTTGGAACGAATTAGATTGTGAACTGAGGTTCCACTGTATTAATGTCAGAAAAAATTACAGGCATTTTACAGAAATACAAACCAGTATTACTGAGAGAAAAAAATGAAAGGCACACAATACAGTGATGCATATTGCAGCCACATACAAGGTCCCTTGCCATTTAATATAGACTGTTCCTACTGATGTTTATGCACTACTGTTCTAGCGCCTGTTATTGTAATGGGCTTAATGTCTAGTCTATTATAATAAATTTAATTTTGTAAAAAGTAGAACTGTGGAACTATGCACTTTGTTAGGAGGACGTCACGCGTTTTTGTTTCAGCAGCCAACCTCAAACACATGCTTTACTTAATGCGGTGATCATTCTGCCTCACACTTTTCACAGCTCAGAACATACACTAATCAATAGCCCAATACATACTCATGGATTTTCGCATTCACAGAGGTCCTGCACCCCAACCCACTGTGAATCACAAGAGATAACTGTACTTATATACAAGGAGCAAAGCAATTTCAGCTACTGTATAGTGGTAAGCCTAAAATGTTTTTTGGACCTGAGCAGATCAACATTCCTGAGACCTTCACTTTTCTTTATTTTCAGATATTGTGTGATGGACTCAGTTTTCTGGTCAAGTTTTGGCTCTTTTTGTATCTCATTATTGTTTGGCAGCTAATTAGTTAAAAAGAAACAATTAAGGGGTCTGAGTCTTCCAGAGCAAGTCAATTAAAATCAATTCAAAAAAAGTTAGTTAGCAGCAAAAACAAGTCACTAATTAAGAAGAGGGTTAGAATGAAAACCTGCAGCCACTGGGGCCCACCAGGACCGGAGTTGGAGATCCCTGGTCTAGGTGATGACTGCAAGTTCTTCCCCTGCAATTGTACCTTTTTTCAAAGTATCATGTAGTATTTCTTAATTGGCCTGGCATAAATAAGTTTATCCTTTGGTGGAGTGGCAACCCCAAGAGTGTAGCACATTTCAACGTATAGACGCACTAAAATGCACAATTGTGCACATTAATGTGTTTTCTTCAAAGGAAAATCTTTCTTCACTGAAACTGCTGCTGCCAACCTAGTGATTTTTTTCACTATGGATATTTATTTAAATTTTAAATCACATGCAAATACACGTAGAATTAATGTATAAAAATATTTCATTAAAGTGTTAATGACACAAATTTCACTGGAAATAAAATGCTATTTATTTCTCAATTATTTAGTGAAGCAAAACAATGAGGTTTGATGCAAATTTAATTTCACACAAATTGTTTCACTCATTACTGCTTATCACTGTTCACCTCCAGCTCTCATGAAGGAGGTACTGAGATTACAAAAGGAATTCACACACTTGGATGTTTTCACATTTTATTATTATACAACATGGAATTACAGAGGATTTAATCAGGCTTTTTGATAAAAAAGATCTGTACAAAGTAGTCTAAAATAATTACAAACTGAAAGCAAAGAGTAGTTCATTTCCTAAGTATTCACCACTATAATATGACACACTTAAATCATCCCTGGTGTTGCCAGCTGTTTTTAGCAACCCCAGAATAATTTCAGTAGAAATCACCCATCTGTAGTCCAGGGGCTTTCCACTGATTTCCATTGATCACAATATTCTTAGAAATCGCCTTAGTCAATGGGTGGGCCTCTCTGGCAGTGTCTTAAGTTGGTTTGAATCCTACCTGGCAGGTAGAAAATTCTTTGTGAGTTGTGGTAATCACATCTCAAAGACACATGATATCCGATATGGTGTTCCACAAGGCTCTATCCTGGGTCTGCTGCTCTTCTCAATCTACATGCTTCCGTTAGGTCAGATTATCTCAGGTTACAACATGAGTTACCACAGCTATGCTGATGACACACAGCTGTACTTATCAATAGCACCTGATGACTCCGACTCTCTCGATTCACTAACACAATGTCTTACTGGTATTTCTGAATGGATGAATAGTAATTTTCTCAAACTAAATAAAGAGAAAACTGCAATTTTAGTAATTGGCAATAATGGATTCAATGAGGTTATCAGAAATAAACTTGATGCACTAGGATTGAAAGTTAAGACGGAAGTAAAAAACTTAGGGGTAACAGTTGACTGTAATCAGAATTTTAAATCGCATATTCATCAGACCACTAGGACAGCATTTTTTCACTTAAGAAACATAAGTAAAGTTAGACCTCTTATATCATTGAAAGATGCTGAGAAATTAATTCACGCTTTTGTTTTCAGTAGACTAGATTACTGTAACGCACTCCTCTCAGGACTACCCAAAAAAGACATAAATCACTTGCAACGAGTGCAGAATGCAGCTGCTAGAATCCTAACTGGGAAAAGAAAATCCGAGCACATCTCTCCAGTTTTGATGTCACTACACTGGTTGCCTGTGTCATTCAGGATTGACTTTAAAATTCTGCTTATGGTTTATAAAGCCTTAAAGAATCTCGCTCCATCTTATATATCGGAATGTCTGACACCTTATATTCCAAATCGTAACCTTAGATCTTCAAATGAGTGTCTCCTTATAATTCCAAAAGCTAAACTTAAAAGAAGTGGTGAGGCGGCCTTCTGCTGTTATGCACCTAAAATCTGGAATAGCCTGCCAATAGGAATTTGCCAGGCAAATACAGTAGAGCACTTTAAAACACTGCTGAAAACACATTACTTTAACATGGCTTTCTCCTAACTTCACTTTAACTTAATCCTGATACTCTGTATGTTCAATTCATCATAATAACTATTCATAGTGGCTCTAAAATCCGTACTGACCCCAACTCTCTCTTCTGTTTCTTTTTCCGGTTCTTTGTGGTGGCGGCGCACCTACTCAAAGCATCATGATGCACCAACATTGATGGACTGAAAGCCAGAAGTCTACGTGACCATCATCATCAGGTCCTTCCATGAAAACCCTAAATACAAAGAGGACTGTTTGACTTATGTTAGGTAGATTGCCCAGAGGGGACTGGGCGGTCTCGTGGTCTGGAACCCCTACAGATTTTATTTTTTTTCTCCGGGTCTTGGAGTTTTTTTTTTGTTTTTTCTGTCCACCCTGGCCATCGGACCTTACTTATTCTGTGTTAATTAATGTTGACCTATGTTTATTTTTTATTATGTCTTCTATTTTTCTATTCATTTTGTAAAGCACTTTGAGCTACATTTTATTGTATGAATATGTGCTATATAAATAAATGTTGATTGATTGATTGATTGATTGAATGATTGACTCAGTACAAGTTAGACCTTCCAGATCAGGTGCATTTATATGACAATCAATTGAAATCTTTTGACCACAGACAGTTGATCTCCAATGAACTAATGATGTGACTTCTAAATACAACTGACTGCACCAGGGATGATTTAGGTGTGTCATATTAAAGGGGGGTCAATACTTATGCAATTATTTAATATTTTATGTTAGTAATAAATTTAGACTGCTTTTTGCAGAGATTTAATTTCACATTGACTTTAAGGAGTAGTTTTCTGTTTCTCAGCCAAAATAAATTCACAAGTATTCAATGTTGTGTATCTTGAATATGTGAAAACTTCCAAGGGGGTGAATACTTTCATAGGCAGTGTAGCAGGCTGTGTTAACTGGCATGCTGCCTTGAGCTCAAATTGAGCTCAGTTATGTTAAACACCTGTGAATCCTTACCTGGAATATTTTGTGCAATTCTGCTTACAAATTAAAAGAAAAAGTCACTAATCAACACCAGAGAAACTCCAGAGAAGAGCAACAAGGCTGATTTCAGGACAGTATGAGATGTGCTATTTAAGCAAGAGTTGGTTAAGAGGAGACATAATAAAAGTGTTCAGAATTATGAAGGGAGTTAGTACAGTACATGTCAGCTATTACATGAAAGTGAGTTCTTCAACAAAACATGGAAGCACAGATGGAAGCCAATTAAGGACGAATTTTGTACAAACATTAGAAGATTTTACTTCACACAGAGAACCAAATGGAATATGAAATCTCATCATATTGTGCAGATGTTAGATGAAGAAGGATAAATGAGTTGTATTGGGCTAAAAGGCTTGCTCTCATCATAATTGTTTTTAAATTCCTTGTAACCCATCTGGGGTTTAGCTGATTATCCTAATTTTCTTTTTGAAGCTTCAGCCAACACCTCACCTTAGGCACACTTTTCCTTAAAAGGAGCAAATACACATATGGGGATTAAGGCTGACTGTACAGAATTCTCCAAAGAAAAACTTCCTTTATCCATAAAACTACCTCCAGTGTTGTGCAAGTTCACACCTTCTAAGAACTAGCTCAAAGTTCAGATCACACAGGTTAAAATGAATAAATTCATAGTTCACCATTTCAGTTTTGAACTAGTTCATGTGCAGTTCATTTTGTATTTTTTAAGGAGTGAGAATAAATGACTTGTGAGTTTACTTATTTCAATTTTGCATGCCTTATATTAGGCTATTACAGTGTTCTTGAATAAAATGCAGGTACAATACTTAAGAAGACTTTTTTATTTAAATACACATTGTTGAGTTATACCCAGCAACAAACACATATAACCATATATGCTAATATCCTTCTGGTCAAAAAAGAAAGTAAATAGTTGCAAGTAAACATATACATTACCGCTCTATTTCCAACCGTGTGACACAAATGGTGACTGTGGAACCAGCGTGTAGGTGAACTAACCTATTACCCTGCCGGTCAAAATTTACGTCACATATAGCATGTCCAACAGGGAAAAATATAAAGTGGCCTCACAAAGTACAACGCTTTCCTAAAAGCGAAAGTGGAGCTTCACCAAGTGCTCATATTAGCAAGGGAGCAGCGTTAAGCACAAGCAGGCAGACACAGACAGTGCCAATATGATTTTACGTTACTTTTTCCAAATACAAATAAATGGCAAAAAATTTGTACAAAATAAATATTTGTAAAAATCCACTATCTGTGCTTATCTGAACAACGTATTTAGATTCGGCTCCACCCCTACATTACAGGGTCAAGCAAAGCTTTTAATCTGGACTTAAACCAGATCAGAATGTCACATAAAACTGAACTAGCTCATGTTCAAGTTCTTCACTTACAAATGCGTTACATTAAGTTCAACTTTCTTAGAAAAATGAGCTTGTTCAATGAATGTACTCTTTTGAACTAGTTCATGTGCAACACTGACTACCTTAACCATTGTCTGCTCCAATCCTGCCTAGACATTCATGGCATGCCTTTTTTTAGCATACATCCATCCATCCATCCATTTTCCAACCCGCTGAATCCTAACTACAGGGTCACGGGGGTGTGCTGGAGCCAATCCCAGGGCAAAAGGCAGGAACCAGTCCTGGGCAGGGTGCCAACCTACCGCAGGACACACACAAACACCAGTTAATTTAGACTTGCCAATCCACCTAACCTGCATGTCTTTGGACTGTAAGAGGAAACCCATGCAGACACGGGGAGAACATGCAAACTCCACGCAGGGAGGAGCCTGGAAGCGAACCCGGGTCTCCTAACTGCGAGGCAGCAACGCTACCCACCGCGCCACCATGCCGCCCTTTTTAGTGTACAAAAACAAGTAATTTTACCCAATCAACACTTGGAAAATGGGCTTAGGTAGATAATGTGGAATGAGAAAGGTGGCACCCCAGATCCGCTAACTGACAAAAAGTCAAAGTTTGCTGAAAACAGAAAGGTCATGTTCAGAATGGTCCAAATTATTCAAGAAGAACTTAAATGGATTTTGCATAGTTGGCAGGAAAAGGGCAGACAGCACTTTGTAAAATGCCTGGTTTAAAGAGAAGGTTTTGCACATGTAAAATGAGTCAGGCAGAGAATTTCTTTTTTAAAAACTGCAAAAAGCTATACACTGTAACTTCAGCCCCCTGCTTCCTAGTCCCCTAATCAGAACAGTGAAAGTAAGTAGCCAATAGGCATTGGGCATTCTAAAATATTTAACAGTAATGCTAGGTCAGTGATGTCAAGATACTTTTCTCATGAAAAATAAAAAAACAAAATCTACTGGATTTTATTAACTGTACATGCAGTGAAATTCCTCTACCCTTTTACACACTTGACAGCAAATTATTTCTGCTAAATTCTTTCATCTTGAAATAATTAAGACCATCATGACCATGACAGTTTCCCCACAGTGTTTCACAGAGCGGCTAAAAACCACGTTGTGGGGTTCTTGAAGGCTGCTGTCCCATTATGAATGAAGGTTTTAATACTTTACAGAATATCTGTCAATCATTATTTCACATTTCATCTTTCACACATCAGTTGAGTTTAAATATGTAGAAGAAAAATTATATGGTCTTGATAGTAGTCTTCACAGAAGGCTTTATAATTAAACTCTTTATTATTTATTTTCTAATTGCACTTATTTCAGTGCAGGGTTGTCAATAGGCCAAGCCTATCCTTGCAACAGCATGTGCAAGCCTGAAATCATTTCTGGATGAGATGCCAGGACTCACAAGCACTCAGCCAATCTAGAGTAGCTAAACAGCCTAACGAGGAGATGAGCAGAGGCATGTTTCCTCCACAGATTGGAACTCAGGATTCTGGAGCTGTGAGATGGCTATGCTAACAATTGTACTGTCATGTTTCTCAAGTTGTTTAGACAATTCCTATCATTAGTAACAATATTAAATATGAACAACAATGATACGCTGGTTTATACAGTGCCCATTTATAGGCTATAGCTCTGCCTTTAACACAATAATCCTGTCTAAGCTCATCATCAAGCTCATGGATCTACGTCTGAGCGCTTCATCGTGCAGGTGGATTTTTAACTTTTAACCCCAAGGTGGTTTGAATGGGTGGCCACACTTTATCATCCTTCACCCTCAACACAGGGGCTCCATAGGGCTGTGTTCTGAGCCCTCTGCTGTACTCCCTCTACACATATGATGGCATGGCTACACATGACTCTAACATCATCGAAAGGTTTGTTGATGACAGAGATGTGTTAGGCCTGATCTTTAAAAATTAGCAGGCTTACCTGGATGAAGTGAAGAGCTTATCAAACTGGTGACAGAATAACAGTCTACTCCTGTACGTCAGCAAGACAAAGGAGTTTATAATAGACTTTGGGAGACACCACTTGAGTATTAACAGCACTCTGGTGGACAGTTTTAGATAACCTGAGTTCAAAGCACCTATTCAATTAATGACTATGGACCAATAACACTTATGTTTCTCATCATGAAGCCATTTGAGAGGCTGCTCCTGCAGTATACAAGTTATCTTGTGGTAGACCACATGGACTCACTAAAGTTTAACTATTAAACAAAAATTAGTGGTGGATGCATTACCAGTCTGATCTACAATGCTTATCTTCACCAGGACAAAGCTGGCAGCATTGTGAATGTTATGCTTTTTTATTTCTCCAGCATTTTCAATACCATCCAGTGATCCCTGTTAAGGAGTAAATTCAGAGGTGTATGAGCTTGTGGTGTCCTGGATAATGGACTACATGTCAGGCAAACTGCATTTTGTGAGACTCGAGGACTGTGTTTCTGATATGGATGTGAGCAACACTGAAGCACCACAAAGAACAGTCCTGTCTTTTTCTCTTAACTAAGTACACTTAGGGGCAGCATGGTGGCGCAGTGGTAGCACTGCTGCCTCGCAGTTAGAAGACCTGGATTCGCTTCCCGGGTCCTTCCTGCGTGGAGTTTGCATGTTCTCTGCGTGGGTTTCCTCCCACAGTCCAAAGACATGCAGGTTAGGTGGATTGGTGATTCTAAATTGGCCCTAGTGTGTTCTTGGTTTGTGTGTGTCCTGCAGTGGGTTGGCACCCTGCCCAGGATTGGTTCCTGCCCTGTGTTGGCTGGGATTGGCTCCAGCAGACCCCTGTGACCCAGTGTTCGGATTCAGTGGGTTGGAAAATGGATGGATGGATATGTACACTTATGACTATAAATATAACACCAGGTCATGTCACAGATACTAGTCATAGGGTTCCTTAATCTTCAACCTCTCCTTTTTATAATGATTAACAAAAAATGGCACTCTTCATGGTAAAGTCAAATGCTCTGCTTTGGTCTCACAGTCTCACAACAGAACATGCTCAGTACAACCGAGGATAGGACCACGTCAGATATGTGCTCATTCACAGGAGTCCTCTATTGCTATACACATAGGATCACAACAAAGAGTTGTAACAGAAGCCATAGGTGGTTAACCCAGAGGAAGAATTCTGATTTCTTGTTGTCTACGCCTACCTGCAGTAAAATACCAAGCTGGTTGCTTTTAAAACTCCAAAACTAAAGGACACAAAGGTTTATCCAAGGATCTTCACCTGGAGAAGTAGATTTTCCATTTGATAAAAGCACTGTTAGTGGATGGGCTTTATGAACTGCATGTTCTGCGAAACACTGAGCAAGAGTGACTGAATGACAAGGTTGTCTAAGAAGTGATTGCAAGTAGTGGTTTCAGACCAGTACAAAAGGGGGTTACACACATTTGTTTCATGATGGCACAATACACTAGAGGTTGACAAAGATCTGAGAAAAATGAGGAGTGTGTAAAAGAGTCCTATTTATCCTATGAATATGCACAAAAAAGTATATAAGACATTAACTGAAATAAAATAATTGTGTTGCCAAACCTTCTCGGCAACCCTCATAAAGTCCCCCGATAACTTAAGCAGACAGATCCTCAGGCTGCAGAAAGAAATCCTACATGAACATGGGGAGAAAATGCAGACACCACAGAGATTTGAACTCAGGATTCTGCATGTGTGAGGCAGCAGACTTAACCAGGGCGTCACCCATATTTGTTTTTTGCTGTACTTAATGTAAGATATTCAATGCCCTGACAATGCTCATAAAGGCACTGCAGATTGAAATGGAAGTTTTTCATTTTGTGGATTCACAAATCAATATGGAGAAGTAAAGAAAGGAACAAAATAGCATTTTGTCAAGAGAGTGGATGTGAACTTCTGAACTCAGGCATTCAAAACTGAATATAATTATGTCTTAGCAGTGACTGCTGATTAGTTCTTTCCAGGTCTATAGGGACCATTACATGGGCTTCTAAAAATCATTAAACATTCCCTGAATGGAAAGCTGTGATTTGGATGATGTTTTACCATTAAGGCTAAGGCGGTGACCAGGTCAAAAAAAATCATTTTTACTGAATAGACTATGTTTTTTCAATAGATGTGAGCTTATAATGGAAGAGAAGGAACAATGTGTGGATATAAAGAATTAGCCCTGCTACATTTGCACTTTTTCCCAACTCTATTACCTTCTTCCAGACTGGTTTCATTACCGGAGTCGGAACGCTTTTACAAAGGCAACGGCATGTCGTCAGCTGTTATTAAAATGTCGCATTTTCACTCTTCTCTTTATTTTCACAGCCTCGGGGCAGCCAGTACAAGAGTGAACAATGCTCAACTAATGACACAAATAGATGACAGTGGAGTGGCATGACAGCTTTTATGCTGAGTGTCAGTGACATTGCCGGTGCGCTATTGTCTAGCATTGCCATGAGATATCATCTACAAGGGGAAGATTCAAAGGTTTTTTTTTTTTTGTTTGCCCATACATGTAACAACAAAAAAATTGATTTTTTTTTATCTTTAAAGGCACTATATTTAGTACATGCAAAAGTAAAGCATTCTTGAATAATGTGTATTGTTCTGCTGCAATGTGCAACTCTAGAAAATTGTGTATTTTTTTCTTCTGCATCTTTTGTAACAGAAATATCAAGTCCTAAAAATGTAACTACCTTAATATTTGATAATATATTTTAGAATCAAATTGGACTAAACAGGTGTGTACATGGTATGAAGGGCGGTCCAGCAGACAAGTGTTGCCTTGAGCAGAAGTGACATAAGGCAGATGACAAGGCAGACAGTAAGCCCAAGAGGGTCCAGACATTAGTGTGGAAGCATGGACACTGGACCAGAATAAGTCATATAGACTTGAGGAGTTCCCCAGAAGTAAACCGTCTGGTGGCAATAATAAAAGAAGGAGGTTATATACTGTAGTGGGACCAAGGCCGGGAGATCATCAGGAATCATTGGGTACAGATGAGGACTCCCTCACGGAACAAGCAAGGCGCCGAGTTTTATTAGAAAGGGTCCTAGGTGTCAAGAGTACCAGGTGTTACCTGATTTATTCTCTGGCTTGTGTTTATTTTCCTTTTTATTGTTGCTTTGAAATTATTTCTCAAGTTTGTTTTTGTATTTTATGCTAATATTGTTATGTTTATTTATTGTTTAGTATATATTTATGATGGATTCAAGTGTATGTCTATTTCTTGTGTTTTGTGGGTGGAAACTCAAGATTTGGGGAACTTTGATGTCACTTCTGCTCAGACCACCATCATGTTAAGCTAAAAAGATGGTCTCAGCAATGGTACATTAATGTTCACAGTCTCACAACAGAACATGCTCAGCATAGCCGAGGAGGGGACCATGTCAGCTGTGTACCTATCCACAAGATTATCCACATAAGATCACAAGAAAGAGTTGTAATCTCTCTGACCTTCCTTATTTTCATGTTTTGCATAATAAAAATTACTATCTTTGATGTATTGTAACTTACAGGCCTCTATGCACTTTTGTTCTGGGTTAGGGTTCTTGGTTAGGGTGCATAGACAGTTAGACAGATTCCCCCTTAGCTATTCTATGCTACTGCTGTTATCCCTCCAAATCAAAGGAAGCTAACCGATAACTACAATATAACCAAAATAACAAGTGACTCTTTAGGGACTAGTATTTCTTCATGAAAGCTGCAAATTCTCTTTGTCTGTTGCCTGCATTTCCATGTAACAAACACTGCCAAACTGTGCCCTTCATTCTTCCTTATTTTGCACTCCTTCTTTCCCTTCACTACTTTTTCTTCAAACACAGAGCTTTCCATTTTTAACGGGTGTTTACATAGTGAAGGCTGAAGTTTTCCAAATCGAGGAACTCCATCACCTGACCAGACCTGATTCCCAGCTATTTGTTTTAAAGGACATGATAGCCTGCATTGTTTTGTATGGTTTGCTTCCACTTATGGTCAGTTGTACATAGCAATGGCTGAAACGGAAAAGAACGAAAACCAAGGGTGCAATCTCCAAAATGTACCTTGTAGAAAAAATCACAAGAGAACAAAAAGTAGTAAGACCTTGAATCCCATGAACGGATATAGTTTTCTTTTTCACTGAGAAATTGCAAACTCCTAACATTTAACTGACATTGTAGCGAGCAAATGCATACCGACTGATAAACAAATTTGTACAAAATGGTCTTTGTGGGAAAACACAAATACATAACAAATACCTTTACAACAACCACAAACCCCCCAAAAAATATTGGTGAAGGGTTGAATGACCTCAAAAACTTGGAAAGAGAAATGCTATTAGTGGAGAATCTATTATTTTCATGATGTTATATTTCACCCAGAATTCCCTGGCTGAGGTTCAAATCTTTCTCTTTTGCCTTCTTTTTTAATTTTTTTTTTAATATTAATATTGCGTGTGTTTATTAATATCATTAATCTTTGTTTTGTATTTGGTCTGTGTATGTCATCGTTTGTTATATGCTTTGCGTTTTGTGGGTGGTTCTTTAAGAGGCGGGGCTACCTGTCCATCACCAACAACAACATTTATTTATATAGCACATTTTCATACAAAAAGTAGCTCAAAGTGCTTTACATAATGAAGAATAGTAAAATAAAAGACACAGTAAGAAAATAAAATAAGTCAACACAAGGTACAGCCCTCCTCCCTATCAAGGCAGAAGGTATCCCACAGTACTTTGCACTTCATTTGAATGTGCTTGGGAGTTTCTGGTGTATTATGTTTCTTCTTTGTTTTGTATTACTGGATTTTTTAACTTTTTTTTTTTTTACTTCACCATTGGATTTCTCTTTTGGGACTTTGTTGCTTTTGGAATTGCCTTCTGCAGGCTTTGTATGCTTTTTTATGATCTTCTGAGCTTCACAGTGTAACAGAGTCTTTTTGTGAAGGGTTTTATAAAGATCCTTACAGTATATGTAGCTGGGCTTTGATAGTAAATCCCCCACTAGTGGGATTTTTTAGAAGTGTTTTGGAACTCTTTGGTGCTTTGAACTTCAAGTTCATAATGTGTGCTACATCAGACATTGTCATGTATTTAGGAGCTGGGTGAAAATGTAGCAAAATCTCATCTCATAGAAGATACAACTACCAATGAAAGTGAAAGTATTATTTTTTAAATAATCTTTTCATCGGGGGATCTACAGAGTTGACATCCTTCTTGAATCATTACTTATTTTAGAGCTGGGCAACAGTACAGAAAAACATTGACTAGTTGAACACTGTAACTGATAATAAAATGAAAGTAAAGTTTAGTGAACTTCATTTTGTAAGATATCTGGTGAGTCAATCATCTTTTATAAAGAATCGTTCATTTTAGAGGTAAGTGAGATTTTGGCAAAGAGTCGTGTAGTGGAATTGGGTATCCAGCCTTATTGAGGGATTTAGAATGTCCTTCATTGTTTAGGAAGCATTAGTTATTTAGGAGATAAATGAATGTATGGCAATAGGTCAGCTAGTGGAATGGTGTAACTGTGGCTTATAATACAAGTCATTTTTTAAAAAAATTCTCACCTCATTTCTATCAAATGGTGCTGAGCGTTTCTTCACCATGAACTAATTACTGGTGCTATTGGTTGCCTTTTGAAGTCTTTTGTAAAACTGTATTTTTATTTTTTGTTTTACAACATTATTATTATGTTTTCTTATGGGCACCGCCATTCTCAGCTCCTGTAGTCATTACGCAATGGTCTGGGTGTCATACATAGAAACTGCTGTCTAATTATCTACATCATCCTAGATATTGGAAAAAAAAATTTTTCTTTGAGCATTAAATCTTTTATAAAGAACTCTTGAATACCTGCTTAATTTATTTGCTCTGAATAGTTGCCTCATGATTTTGTTTGGTTGCTAGTCTATCCAGTTTCTGACTTCAATTTTTTTCTTTTAGCTATGTTCTTGTCATGTGGCTATATTTATCAAGCATCAAGCATGTTTTTAGATCATGGAAAAAATGCAGCTTTACAATAGCAGAGATTTGAGTATGTCACAACCAACCATTTATCCAATTTTTGAGCGCCCTTACAATGTGTGATGTAATGCACACATTACCCCACAACTCCAAGCTAGGTAATATTAATGCAAGCTATGTTTGTGAAAATGACTGGTTTACATGGTGTTGTCAATGTGATGATAGGCCTGCACATGAAGATCATTGCCCCAAGTGAGGACAAAGCAAGCATACGTGAATCGGAAGCAATATCACAGTATCAACACACAGACGGTTATGGATGCAGACTGTATTGTAGTAGCCAGCATATTATCCTGAAGATAAGTGGGACATGATGGGTGACTGTTGAACAGTTCTGCATTCCACAGACCACTGGCACAAGACCATTACACTTTACAAACTCAGGAAGGTTCAAGAAGGCAGACATGGCACTGGATAATTGAATCCTCACAGAAGATAAGGTTGAATCAAAGAGACAGACAGACATGTCATGCAGCTGTGATAGATGATTGGAAGAATCAACATGACTTCAGAAACAGTACAATTATAGCCGTGGTGAATTTCAGTAACTGTTACTTTACAAGATGTTCCTGTTGCATGACAGCAGGAAGGTGATTCTTCATTGACCATTCTTTGTTAAATTAACATGCTTGTTATTGAGATTTGCTCTGATTCATTGGGTGTCTGTCTTTCCATCTCATTGCTTGTTACATTATTATTCTTGATGTTGTTGTGAAGTGACAAATTACGTGCAGCTTAGATCAATACCCTATCTAATGTTTTTCTTTTTCTTCCTTGAATATTATTATTATTACTGTTGTTGTTATTATTATTTCATTATTAAGTTTGTGGAGAAGCCTTACCTTTAGTATCAGAAAATAAAACACAATCATTAGTGCCATTTTGTGGCCCTGTGTTCTCTAAAATCGTGATGTCATTCATTGTTAAACATGAACTTCTACTCCTTCTGGGAGTGGGTGTAGGACACTACATCACTCCTGTTCATGCCCTAGTTTAGGGTTACGACACATTTTTATCCTAGTCAGACATTTAGTGCAATTCCTAGGAATAATTCTGAGATACTTAATAAATACAGGCACTGGTCCTACTTATTATCTTGTTGTCTGTCATATATGACACTTTCTGCATTCAGGAAGATGAAAGTGAACTTTTGAAAAAATCAAGAGATTCCTCAAGAAATATTACTGAACCAGGCACAGACTGACAACGTGTCATCTGGAGGAATTCAATAATTATCTAATATGTTAATCATAGATTTGGCATAGAAAATGCTTACAACAGTCAAACTTGTTCCAGGTAGCAGCCATATTAAGTATTATATACGGTATGAAATTCAAAATATTTTATTGACAGCTTCCTTTGTGAGTGCAGAGCCTGGTGATAATGAAGCTAGGAAGTAACCTGTTACTGGAGCAAATGTAATCGACAATGTTGTCTCTTACACATGACATGAAGACATTTAGTTCTTCAGATGGATTGTCATCCTTCATCTCCACTCCACTCTGTTCTTTTTTTATATTTTTCCTGGACTGATCAAAGCAGATGACTAAAAAAGTTGCTGCAAGTATGTTCACCCCAGTACAAGTTAGCTAATCAGTCCCTAACCAGATTTGATCTTCTGAGTCCTTGTCCCTGTATAACTCTGATACTAGCATGTTGCTCCGTGTCTTATTGTGATGGTTTCATAATTATGGAAAGTAAAAAAGAAACTGCATTATCTCATGTGAATGTTTCTTCCAATCTTTTTGCGCCATTAGCGTCTGTTTCATTTAAGTGTCAGACACATCAAAGCTTGCTGCGTGCTGACTTGAAAGAAGCTTCAGTGCTTAAGAAGCACTTTCCAGAAGCAAAATAAATAAATAAACGTTGAATAAATGCAGCAAGCTAACACACTAATTTGGAAGCTGTCAGCAATCTCACGCTTGTTTCACTTGACTGACAAAATCAGCGCCTCGCATCTGTCAGCATCTCCAGAACAATTATTTGTTTCTTTTGTTTTGTTTTCTTATTTTCCTTTTTAATCGACTTTTTTTCCTTTTCACTCCCTTTAATTCAAATATACATGTTTAGTTTGAAAATATGTGAAATCAAGGTCACCCAAGGGTGTCAATGGAGACATTGCTGATAAGCAGATATGAAGCTTCCTTAGAACTTTCTTAAGGCTGAGAGAGAAGATGGAGCAGAAATTCATGGTGAAGAAGAATTTTGAGTTTTACTGCTCCTTCTGATTTGTCTTATGTTTAGTGAGAGCAATTTTCACTAAGTGAATAATGTCCATCCATCCATTTTATGACTCAGCTGAGAACAACAGGGGCATCCTTGAGTTGTCCCCTACCTAAAACAATGCCAAGAAGGCCAACAATGATGAAAAAGGAGACTCTGCAAGACACTAACAATAAGAAAATACAAACACTGGACAAAGACCGAGAGAGCAGAGGTTAGGAGCATGTGCTGATACACTTTGCCACACTCACCACGTTACAAACCACCTGAGGATCCCAGATTATTGGACAAAGAAAACTACAAAATAATAGAACACGACAAATAGCCAAAGTCATGCTGAAACTACAACAAAGCTGGAGCACTCTGGAGTAGACCCTGGAGCCAGAAAGACACCAGTACAGTCCAGTGAAGACTTAAGAAGATTATGTAACAAATGAAAACAAAATTAACAAAACAAAGGAAAAAATTGAAGTAACAAAAGGCAACAAGACAAAAAGTGGTAAGATAACAAAAGGCTATGCCATGTTAGGCTTTCCTAAACTCTTCCGAGCTAACTATCTACAGTAAAGTAGAATGTGCAGTGCCCATTAAAAGTACTTACTCTCTAGGAGGTCTTCTCAGTTTATTGTTATAAGATTATAAGTTCACACAAAGACTGCTATTTGGTCTTGTTGAACGATCACTCATTTTCCCTTCAGCCTCAATGATACAGTATGTTATGTGCGCTCTCAAGTACACAAATGTTATTGTTAGATTTTCAAAGGAACCAGGAGAGTATCAAAAAGCACATAGCAATGTCAGACTGGCATGGGTTAAAACTGAGAAGGCCATTAAACTTAAGATGAAAATGAAACCAAAAAGAGTAGTCTTGAAAACAAAGCCATCATCACAAAATATTGAAACACACTCCACTACTTGGTTTGAAAAGCTGAACTACCCAGAACTGCCAGGCCATGCTTTTATTATTCAGTCAGTGAGAACTCTGGGGGAAGAGCAAGTTGCTGAATTTATTCATTGTAGATGCAGCGTAATCGGCCTGACCTTAAGGGTCAATTGACTACTAAAGGCTGGTGCATAACTGCAAAATAATATGACATAAAAAATATAAACATTTTTACATTTAACCCAGTGAAACCAATAAGGTTGAGAAAAAAAACACACACACACACACATATATAACCTGCAAAAATAATTTAAAAGAATTAACACTAGAATTACCAAAGCCAACGAAAAAACTCATAAATCCGGCTCACCTTAAATCCCTTCGCACCTCTCTGTCAGCCTCTTTTGTCTTATAAATGTGTCGACAAGCCCAAGCAGCCTACTATTCCATCCCCTCACCGCCACAGAACGGGCAAGAAGTTCTCCCAGTTCCTGCCTTGATTGATTATCTGGGTGAGCTACCCAGAATTGCAAGGGGAAATAATTTGATGTGTGTTTTGTGTCTACAACAATCTATGAAAACACATTGTTAAAACAGAAACGTTTTTTATGTTTTAGTAATAAATAACAAAATGTAGACATGAACTGTATAATGTGTGAAGGCTGATGGCCAAATATCAAATAAACACTTTCACAAAAGGTGCAAGTACAGTATGACAGCTTCCATGGTACAGTGGTTAGAACTGCTGACTTATAATTCAGAAGTCATGAGTTTGAAACCATTTCCCCAGCAAATTTGCAGTTTTGAGTAGTGAGCTTCTCTTTTTGTTAATATTATACAATAAAAACATACATTTGATTTGTGTCTGTAACAGCCGGCGTAAATTTATAGCACTTGTAAAAGTTAGCATTTTTTTTCACTTGTATTCTCTCTGTCACGATTAGGATACAACAGCCACCCCCGCCCCAGATCTGATGTGGTTACTTTTTATCTGAAACTGGAAATAACTGTAAATATGAGTGGTGTTTTGAGACAATGGAACTGGACATTCTCTGATCTGGTGGGATAAAAGCTGACACACAAACGCTGGTGAATCTGCCTTCTTCATATATTATTGTCACTTGAATTTTTTTTTTTATTCGGTTTTATTAAGTGTTACTGCTCATGCTGAATTAGTATGCACCTTATGGTCCATGATGTCAAAGCCGCACTGACAAAAAAAACAGAGACATAGGTATATATGATATTTGGAATAACTCTTTTTATGACCTGTATACTGTATTTCGGAAAACATTGTGGCACTCATGCAACATTATTCATATTATTCATATTCATTTGCATGCCTTCTTGCGCTTGCATTCAGTGACCACATTTTTCTTTTTTCAAACTTGCCCATGCAGTCTACACTTTTTGGTGCATGGCGCTGTTTCTTTTGTACTCCAGGACCAGGACATGCAGAGGGAAGAATAGTACAGAGAGTTCAGTTCTGCGCTACATGCAATCATCAGATTCAAATGTTAACAGTTCACACACACCCAAGGACCATCCTTCCTACATTTATGACACGTGCACCTGTTGTAATCTACACACTTCTCTCTGTTCTGTGGTTCCTATTACATTGAAGGGGCGCCTGACATCGACTGACTGAGTTTGCTTTCCTGGGGGAAGCGGATGTCTTGGAACTGAAGCTTGTCAATGTTGCATCCTCTTTTGCTTTATCCATCACCTTTTCTTGCAAGAAGCAACAAAGAACACTCTTCTTTTCTCAGTGGCCCCCGTGCATGCCTTTTACAGTATATATGCGTTGATTGCCGACAAGTCAAACGTGTTATAGCACACAGCAACCGGCCACTTGCGTGCTTCTGCTCGCACTGAATAAGCTCACGCCTTCTGGTGCACGATGTCAATGCAGCATCGGGCAAAAAAGAAAGAGACAAATATTTGTGACATTTTGAAGAAATCATTTTATGACCTGAATAGTACCAATCAGAAAACATCATCGCACTAATGCAATATTATTTGAAAATGAATAGCATCAGATCGGGTGTGAATTTATACTGGCACTGTTAGTTAGAGTCAGATCGTGGGATGAGGGAGAGTGTGAATGTGACTGAGAGAATAAAACTGAAAAAAAAAAAGTTAACTTTTAGAAATAACACACATTTACAGCTGATCTGATGCTGATGCTGTGAGGAATTCTTTCCTGGCAAACAACAGGACTCTTAATACTAACTGAGCATTATTTTGACACCACAAAGTATATGGATCTCTTCAAAGAACCAGACTACCATTTTAAAATGGACAATTCCAGTCAGATAATAAGACAGGTTTCAAAGATAATTGCTTTCACAACCATGACAATGGCAACAGTTTGCTCAGATGACCTGCAAAGTCTCCAGATCTCAGTGCAACAGAGTATGCTTGGCATGAGATGGAGCTGGAGGCTCCCAGACTCAATGTATGTCTTAAAAATTTGCTGGACCTCTGTAATGCAATTAAGATGCCATGGACCAGAATCCCTAAAGATTGTTTTTAGTGCCTTCTTGAATGAATGACTTCATAATTTAGGCTGTCTTAGAGCGAAAATTTGAATTTTTCCTGGTACTTGATGCAGTGGATTCAGAAAGTATTCTGACAGCTTTACTTTCTTCAGTTTTTTATGTTGCAGTCTTGTGCCCAAATCATTTACATTCACTTTTTCATTTCAATAGCCCAGAATGACAACAGTGAATACAGGTTTTTTAGAAAATTTACAAAAACTGATTGGAAATAAAAAGCTGAAATATTACTTTAGCCCAAAAGTTCAAACCCTTTAATCAGTACTTAGTTGAAGCCCCTTTGATTATGGCCTGGTGTCTGTTTGAGTATGACGTAATAAGCTTTGCACACCTGCATTTTGCCATTTTATGCCATTCTTCTTTACAGCTGTTCCAGGCTGGAGGCCGTAGATGGCCAGCTATTTTCAGGTCTCTCCAGAGATGTTCAGTTTTGATGTTCAGGCACTGACTGGGCCACTCAAGGACATTACTAGAGTTGTTCCAGAGCCACTGTTATTTTATCTTTGCTCTCTGCACAGGGTCATTGTCCTGTTGAAAGGTAAACCTTTGACCAGTCTGAGGTCCAGAGTGCCCTGGAGCAGGTTTTCATTAAGGACATCTGTGTACTTTGGTCCATTCAGCTTTCCTTCATTCCTGTCTCATCTCACACAGGATGATGTTGCCACCACTATGTGACCCGACATATGCGCGGCAACAAAATAGCGCCGTCAAAATCGCGCCGACAATATTGCCCCGCCAAAATCTCGAAAGTTTCATTAAATATGAATTACTAGTTTAAAGCATATATAATAATGTTTATTTTAGAAGTCAATATTATGAGACACGGCATGCCATCAGCACGGCATGCAGATAGTCCTTAAGATCACGCCCTGCATATGTAGGAATAATTGCAGCAAGGGCGTCCCACTCTCTTGGCCTCTCTCGCAATTTTGTCGACACGCATTTGTCGAAAACCAGTTAGCGGGTTTGTCGGCGCTCATTTGTCAGTCGCGGTTTTGTCAGGGTGCATATATCAATCGCGCTTTTGTCGGTGAACCCACCACTATGGCTCACTGTTAGAATGGGTTTGTACAAGTGATGAACTGTACCTAATGTTTTCTTCAGACATTTAGCTAATCCTACTTTCATCAGACCAGAGATTTTTATCACAGTCTGAAAGTCCTTTAGATGGGTTTTTTGCAAATTCCAAGTGGGCTTCATGTGTCTTTCAGTTCCAGTCTGGCCACTCTGTCATAAAGCCAAGGTGATGAAGTGTTCCAGTGATGGCTGCCCATCGGGAGGTTTCTACCATCTCCACACAGGTTCTGTGGAGCCAGAGTGACCATAAGGTTCTATTATCAATGCTCTACTTCTCCAATTGCTCAGTTTAGCCAGTTGTTCAGCTCTAAGAAGAGTGGAGTTTGTTCCAAACCTTCTCTTTGAAAATTATGGAGACCACTATCTGGTAGTTGAGTCATGGCAACTGGACTTTTTTCTTGTTAGGTAGATACGTTTTTACGGCTCATCCAAGCAGCTTCATCAGTCTGAGGAATGTTGATAGAGACCACAATTTTATCCTCCAGGTTAATTTCACTTCACACCTGCCCTGATTTGGCTTGTTGAGTAAAACAAAGAAAGGGGAGGTGTGGGTAGATGTAACCGTCACATCTTTTAACAGCCCCTCCTACCCCCATAGAGTTTTGGTCATTTAGAGTGGTCCATCTGGTGGAAGTGTGAATTGGGCCTGATTTTCCTCTGATGGATGAAAGGGCGGCATGATAAATTGAAGACAGGTTATGCCTAAGGCCTCCACCTCTGTTGAGTGAGGGGTTGTTGATTTGCACTGCAAAGCTTCCATCACCCCTCTCTCAAACCACTTGTCTTCTTTATCCAATATCTGGACGTTAATGTCCTCAAATGAGTGTCCTTTGTCCTTCAAATGGAGATACACAGCTGATTCCAGCCCCGAGGTGTTACTTCTTCTGTGCTGGGCCATCCTTCTGTGTAGCAGCTGTTTGGTCTATCCAATGTACAGTTCAGAACACTGTTTGCTGCACTGAACAGCATATATTACATTGCTCTTCTTCTGTTTCGGTATCCGGTCTTTGGGGTGGACGAGTCTCTGTCTCAGTCTGTTAGTGGGATTGAAGTGGACAGGTATGTGGTGTTTTCCAAAAAATCCTTTTTAACTTTTTGTACACATCAGCCATGTATGGAATAACCAGGTTCTTCTGTTGGTCCTGCGATTCCGACTGTACCATTTTCCTTTTTCTGGAACAAGATACTGCCTTGTTAAAGGCCCACTTGAGATATCCACAGGTCATAAGGGCTGTCTTCAGATGCCTGTTTTCCGTCTTCTTAGCTTCTATGAAAGTGGGGATATTTTCTGCTTTGTGGTGTAGAGTCCTGATAACTCTTAGTTTGTGTTGTAGTGGGTGATGTGAGTCAAACAAAAGATATTGGTCAGTGTGGGTGGGTTTTCTGTAGATTTCTATTTCTAGCTTTCCCTCAGTCCCAATGATGACTGCACAATCCAGGAAAGTCAGCTGGTTATCTTTGGAGTACAAAAAAAGGTGTGACAATTATATCTACCCACACCTCCCCCTTCCTATGTTTAACTCAACGAGCCTAATTAGGGCAGGTGTGAAGTGAAACTAACCTGGAGGATAAAATGATTTCTAACAACATTCCTCACACTGACGAAGCTGCTTTGATGAGAGTGAAACGTATCTACCTAACAAAAAAGAAGTCCAGTTGCCATGACTCAGCTACCAGATAATTTCACCTGGATGACTGAGAATCTTTACAGACATATGGAAGCCACTGTGCTCTTGGCAACTTATAATGACACAGGAGTTTTTTGTAACCTTCCCCAGTTCTGTGCCTCAACACAATCCTGTCTCTGAGCTTTGCAGGCAGTTTGTTCAGCTTCTTGCCTTGGATTTTGCTCTGATGCACATCGTCAATTGGGGGACCTTCTATAGACAAGTGTACTGTATACCTTTACTGATCCTGTCCTGTCAATAAAACTGAACATAGGTGGACTCCAAACATGGCGTAGAAAAATCAAAAGTCAAAGCAAAGAGTCCAAATACTTGTGTCAATGTGATATTTTAGATTTTATTTGTAATTCATTTACAAAAGTATGTCTAAACTCCTGTTCGTCAGTGGCAAAAAATATTTTAGCAAAAGACAACCAAATTAACAAAATGTGATAAATGTGAAGAGATCAGAATACTTTCTGAATCTACTGTAGGTGTACCTTATAAAGTGACTGATAAGTCTACACTTCAATTGACTGTCTTTATACCTTGCAATGGGATTAAAGTTATTATTTTCCCTCTCCCTATGTTAATCTACCATATTAATAGGGTTTGGATAATGAATGCTTAATTAATAAGCATGTACAGTAACTATGCATTTTCTGAGTCCTTGGTCTGATTTCACCTTATCTCCTTGCTGTTCCAGTTGAGCTCTCATGCTGCCTCACTTTCAAAGTAAAGATTAAAGAAGCTGTTTTTTTAATGCAAAACTTTGTTGTTTTTTCATGATGTAACACTTTTTCTGATGTGATATGTTTCTCAAATGATAAATTAACGCTTGGTGTTTGCTGAGATGCAATAACTTCTGCCTTTGGCATGGAGTCAACCCAAATCTTTGCAAGTCAGCAAGTGAGCTAACAGCTGCCTTCACTATTTATATGTGTATATGTTTGTTGGTATGTGTAAATGTATTTTTATATAACTAAATTTCCATTGATTCTGTATCCAGCTAGATATATACAGTATGGTACAGTAAGGGAGCCATAACTAATTCTGAGAGATTTCAGGTAAAGGCAGAAATCCACCATAGACTGGATAACTCTAAACTTGACCAATTGAGACAATCTCTTCATTTCGTACTTCATCTGTTCTTGCTCATCTAATGTACCTTTTAAGGAAAAAAATGAGTCCACAAATGTGATGAATTTATAAATGTAAAACAGACATGCAATCTGATGTTAGCAATGACCTTCTGAAACACTCTAATAAGAAATAAAAATTCAAGCATCTCATCTTGCCTGTGAGTTAGCACACATGCAAATAAGGCAGACAATCCAATGCCAAGCATTATCTAAAACAGATATTTAGATCATTGCATATGGCCTCTCATTGATAGATTAAGTACTTTAGCATAAGGATGAAAGGTGTTGTGAAAAAGAATCCACTCACGTATTTTCTGAATTAACTTTTTTCCACTTCTGGGTCATAAGCTAGTAGAGTCTGTCCTAGAAACGGGACAGTCTTGCAGGGGATGTCTGCTGATTACAGGGCAGCAACACTCACTTGCCAACATTCACTCACAACAGGCACACTTTCAAGAAAACTCGATTACTACAAAAGCAGTGAGATGGTGGCACAGAAGCAACATTCAGTTCTGTCTGAATGAGCTTTGTACATTGTCATTGTGTTCACAGGTGTGGACGCTGAAGTCGGAAAAAACCACGGGAGTCAAAAACACCAATTAAAATAAAAAGTAATTTCTTTATTCTTAGTGAGAGGAGGCAGGCTGCAGACCTGTCACGTCTAGTATGCTACAAACCGTCAGCCTGCTAGTAGGAAGCCAAAACTTCCTTTATTACTTAAGTTCGTAAAAAAAAGAAACATGGCAGTTCATCTTGAGGTTATTACATGTATTGTAACATGCAGCGCACAGTGTTTTTACAGAAAATGATTTATCAGTATTTTCACAATTTTAAGAAATACACTTCTGCTAACTTACACGTACATAAGACCAGTTATATACAGTGGTGTGAAAAACTATTTGCCCCTTCCTGATTTCTTATTCTTTAGCGTGTTTGTCACACAAAATGTTTCTGATCATCAAACACATTTAACCATTAGTCAAATATAACACAAGTAAACACAAAATGCAGTTTTTAAATGATGGTTTTTATTATTTAGGGAGAAAAAATCCAAACCTACATGGCCCTGTGTGAAAAAGAAATTGCCCCCTTGTTCAAAAATAACCTAACTGTGGTGTATCACACCTGAGTTCAATTTCCGTAGCCACCCCAGGCCTGATTACTGCCACACCTGTTTCAATCAAGAAATCACTTAAATAGGAGCTGCCTGACACAGAGAAGTAGACCTAAAGCACCTCAAAAGCTAGACATCATGCCAAGATCCAAAGAAATTCAGGAACAAATGAGAACAGAAGTAATTGAGATCTATCAGTCTGGTAAAGGTTATAAAGCCATTTCTAAAGCTTTGGGACTCCAGCGAACCACAGTGAGAGCCATTATCCACAAATGGCAAAAACATGGAACAGTGGTGAACCTTCCCAGGAGTGGCCAGCTGACCAAAATTACCCCAAGAGCACAGAGACGACTCATCCGAGAGGTCACAAAAGACCCCAGGACAACGTCTAAACAACTGCAGGCCTCACTTGCCTCAATTAAGGTCAGTGTTCACGACTCCACCATAAGAAAGAGACTGGGCAAAAACGGCCTGCATGGCAGATTTCCAAGACGCAAACCACTGTTAAGCAAAAAGAACATTAGGGCTCGTCTCAATTTTGCTAAGAAACATCTCAATGATTGCCAAGACTTTTGGGAAAATACCTTGTGGACTGATGAGACAAAAGTTGAACTTTTGGAAGGCAAATGTCCCGTTACATCTGGCGTAAAAGGAACACAGCATTTCAGAAAAAGAACATCATACCAACAGTAAAATATGGTGGTGGTAGTGTGATGGTCTGGGGTTGTTTTGCTGCTTCAGGACCTGGAAGGCTTGCTGTGATAGATGGAACCATGAATTCTACTGTCTACCAAAAAATCCTGAAGGAGAATGTCCGGCCATCTGTTAGTCAATTCAAGCTGAAGCGATCTTGGGTGCTGCAACAGGACAATGACCCAAAACACACCAGCAAATCCACCTCTGAATGGCTGAAGAAAAACAAAATGAAGACTTTGGAGTGGCCTAGTCAAAGTCCTGACCTGAATCCAATTGAGATGCTATGGCATGACCTTAAAAGGCGGTTCATGCTAGAAAACCCCTCAAATAAAGCTGAATTACAACAATTCTGCAAAGATGAGTGGGCCAAAATTCCTCCAGAGCGCTGTACAAGACTCATTGCAAGCTATCGCAAATGCTTGATTGCAGTTATTGCTGCTAAGGGTGGCCCAACCAGTTATTAGGTTCAGGGGGCAATTACTTTTTCACACAGGTTTGTAGGTTTGGATTTTTTTTTCTCCCTAAATAATAAAAACCATCATTTAAAAACTGCATTTTGTGTTTACTTGTGTTATATTTGACTAATGGTTAAATGTGTTTGATAATCAGAAACATTTTGTGTGACAAACATGCAAAAGAATAAGAAATCAGGAAGGGGGCAAATAGTTTTTCACACCACTGTATATATATATATATACTGTATATAAGTTTTTTTCCAGACGGTTATCGGGTGTATGTAACTCAGCGGTTTTAAACAATGCTCACTTCCTTTTTCCTTTGCAAGCACATTACTTACAACATATCAAGGATTACATTTGTTCAGTTAGCTTAGCACATTCTTATTTAATACATAAGTGTCATGACTGATCTATAACATCACAGGGTGTTCTGCCAGCATCAAAAGGTCAACATGTTCCCATAAAGGAATGCAAGCCAATCCAATAATTCTGTGCATAAGCTTAATTCTTTCTCTGCCCAAGTGAATAACAAATCACATAAAAGTAAAATTCATATAGCTCTCTGCAGCATCCTTAATACAAAATACAGTCATAGGTATTCTGAGTTAAATACTTATAATCATTTCAATTAATAATGTTTTTTTCTTTCTCACTATCTATCTATCTATCTATCTATCTATCTATCTATCTATCTATCTATCTATCTATCTATCTATCTATCTATTACATTATTTAATGTCCATATTCTCAATTTAACCATGTAAAGTTAATTGTTCTTATTGTTCAATAATACTGCTTTTAATCATTTTCTGGTGGATGTTTCAGAAGTGCTCTTTAACAGGGGCACTGATTAAAATAGTCTGATGGTTTGAATAATTGTTCATTTCCAAGAATGTCATATTATTATCCAGGTTCTGTATATCAATGCGCAGTTTGCTTTCTGTTCCAGTTGTGCCTTTTTTAGCTTTCTGTCTTTGGCTTTGAGCCATACTTACTTTCTGAGACACATACTGCATTGTATACATTCTCCTACATAGCAAAACAATCTATTTTTCATGCTCATCTAAATATAAAGAAATATGTATATTAAGAATCTAAGAATAGTTAAAATCAATACAATAAAACTAACAAATAATAAAACCATTCATACACTTTTCACTTTTAAAGTTAAAAACAGCAATAAAAAGTCAGAATATATTTTCTAAGAGGTGAAAAAATCAGAAGCCAGCGTGAAACTGCCTTTACTCAGCATCTTAAAATTCCAAGTGCATTAAATACTCTCTTAAAATGTAAATTGTACTGTAATTGTATAAAGTATTCAGCAGCAAAGCTGATGGAGGAAGATCTCATTATATTTAGCCTATTACATTATATCACACCATTAAAGCCCCGTTATTGGCTGGTGTATGCTGGATCTGACAACTTAACTCAGGTGCCCAAAGTGGCCCATCAGTTATCTTCATAATGGCATGTTTATTTAAGCTGTTACACATGACCCAGGCTAGAATGAAATATTTCCAAATCATCTAAAATGATAGCAGAAAGCTATTAGAATAGCAGCTCCAGAGATGCAATTACTTCACTGTGGCTCCTAAAGTGAGGCCTTTAAAATGCAGAATATATTTAATAGCTTTTGGAGTTCTTCAAAACTGAGTTAGGATTGTAATGAGTTTTGTCCAGAAGGCAGCACTTTACAAATGCAAGGTAAATTGATCTATACAACCTTTAATTTCACACTGGTTCACTGTATCAGAATGTGACAGCATAGATGACCATAGTTATTATTACTGATTTGCTGATATGGTCAAAAAAAAAAAAAGAGAATTATATTTAGAGTTTTTCTTAGTACTCAAGTATATTGAAATATAGATAGATAGATAGATAGATAGATAGATAGATAGATAGATAGATAGATAGATAGATAGATAGATAGATTTATCCTGTCAAAAGGCTCTGAAGAGTCAAATTTATATTTTAAACATTAAAACACATAACAATTATACTTAATTCAAAAACATTAAAAGATATATCATATTCTGTCTATCAAAATGTCATTACAGATCTTGATAATTCAAATTTTGACTAGTCTAAGTGTGATTGTAGACCACTCAGACTGACAGCTCAATGGATTCAATGGCAAAAATCTCCCAGTAGTGCTAACCATTGTGCCACCATCATGAAATAAAATCATTCTCTATTAACCGGGAAATGCAAACTCCTAACAATATTTAAATATAGTAACATATTAATAGTAATAATATACATAAATCCTTTGATTGTGGCTTGGTGACCATATCCTAAACAGAGGTTTCTTTTATTTCTACTCCCTGATTCTCTGTTAAGTGTACCCACACACATGTCCTTCACCCAAACTCTTGTCCTTTTATCCTTGCACTCAGCTGCCGAAAAAGGAGAACCATTTGGCTTTTGGAAACATGTCAGCTCACTGCTTAGGACTGCTGATTACTAACCAAGAGAGGAATTTTAATTCAACAATCGAGAACATAGTCTAAATTTAACTGTTCTCATAGTTTTGGGGTTGGTCAGAATAAAAGGTCATTTGAAGTGTTTTCATGGACATTAAGCTGGGTTTGTGAAAGGAAAAGTGTTTATCTTTATGGTACAATTCATTATTATGCAGTAATTAATTACATCACAACTTTAAAAGATGTTATTTAGTGATATTAATGGAGTAAACCAAAATATGCTCCTAATATTCTTACTAGTTTTCAATGAACACCCTAACTGATTTGATATGTGAGGTGCTTAGTAGTTTAGGGAGGCTTAACTTGATATTTTTTTTCTTCATATCATAATCTTAGAATTGTATTATTCAAAATGTTCTCTTGGTAGAAAAATACATTTATTCTTGAATTCTTCTTTAGGCATAGCACAATTCTCCTTTGTTCTTTTCCCCTTAGTTAACCCACATAATGCTTCAATAATCTCAGGTTTCATTTTGTCCAACAATCCATTTGCAGCTAATTTACATTTTAATCCAAGGCTAAATGATTGTTCTTTGGCACAGACAACTCTGCTTTCTTTCTCTGTGCTCAATTGTGCCCCCATAATACAGTTTTTCTCACTCTGAAAGGTGTGCATAACCAAACAGACTGAGGTTGGAAATTAATTAGAAATGGAGAGCCAAGGATTTTTTTGAACACGTTGGAAAGCCATAAATTCTGCGGTTAAACACGTGACTTCATAAGCTTGAACTGTGTGAACAGTGTGCTGCTGAAATATTCAAGGTCTCCTAGTTTTTCTGAAGATAACTAAAATGAGACTGGCTGCATTAAACAAAATTAGCCATAAGATTTTTAGGGTGACCAGTGTTTGTGACAGCCATACGGTTGAAGGGAGGCATGCTTAGGACACAGGTTAATTTATGGCATGTAAACTGAGAATAAAAGGTTAAATTCTTCATTCCTTGGCTCTTTTTAACTGGCTTTGTGAATATTGTCATGGCGCCGCATCTGACTGGCTGCAATTTAATGAGATGTCTGTCAGACAGGTTTGATGCCATCTCTCTGAGGCTTGTATAAAGGAGTAGAGATTACCAAAAATGCCAAGTTTAATAAGAATATTGTCCACATACCTCCCAACACAGGTCATGATAGGGGCTTCTGTCTTCTAACATAATAAACTTTGCTTTTTCATGTAGTGTCTTTTGTGAAGGCATCTAATATGAGGTGAATGATAAAGGACCATTGGCCCTCACTCCAGTCGACTCAAGGACAGTTTCTACCTACAGGATGTAAGGTTGCTGAACAGTCAATCATAAAAATAAATATTACAATTAACAAACAGTATCTAACTATCTAGACACTCTCATATACTGTATGTATGTATCTATGTATAAAGGTGATACAACAACATGAAAGGGTTGGGGCACCATCCTGGTGACCGTGTATAATTGAAGGTTTTCACAAAAACAAAAGCATGCAAAATGTTAGAGAAATGTCTTTGCAGACGTAAGTTCAAAGTACAACTAACTCAAAGATGGCTGAACAGCTGGTCATATGGCTTCCATACAGGAATGGGTGGAGAACGGAAATGACGTCACAGGTGGAATGGCTGTCAGTCATCCCTTGTGCAGAAGGAGACAGAGAGAAGGCATTAGCAAACAGTGCCATCCCCAGGTTTGGTGGGTAACTACCATCACTAGAGCCCTTAAGCTTTCTCTCAAGTGCACACTTTATATTTATTTACTCACAATACCAAAGTATCAGTCACTAGTGTTACAGCTATAAACCTTATTCATGTGGCTCAAGCACGTGCAACAGAGATGCTATCACACTGTTCTTGCTGGTGATTAATGTCAAAAAACAGAATGGGCCAATAAGACCAATTTTCTTATTTGATACTTTTAATATAATTTTTGTTTTCATTTAGCCTTCTTCTACATGTTTTATCTGTTTTTACATTTTTCTTCCTAAACACACGCAGACATATATATATATATATATATATATATATATATATATATATATATATATGTCACGCTTGGGTCACAGATTTGCACAGAGACACAGAAGGTCGTAGAAACAAGAAGGATTTTTATTCAAACACCGCAAACACATGAGCTTAAACGTGCTCCATGACAAGTCAGAGATGACAGTTCCGCTAGGAGCAGAGAGAGATAAAAGCAAACAATCAATTCCCAAAACTGACAGGCACTGCGCAAGGCTTATAAGTCGGCAGAGTACCACGCTTGTATTACACGTTATAGTGCAAGGATAAGGAGCAATGTGAGGGTAGTCAGTGTTTCAGGGTTTGTGGTTTTCCCAGGGGCGTCTGTATCTATTTGGGGTGCGATCAGCCCTCCAGCTCACACCCTCCCCCTCAGCTTTATTCACACTCCTGTGAATCAAGCGACTCTCTGTACCAAGTTCATTTAGTCGGATAATACATCTCGTTGGCGTGTTCAGAACCTGGTCGGTGCTTTACTGTGAAACTGTAAGGTTGTAAACCCAGAAACCATCTCATTAGACGAGAGTTTGTATCTTTCTGTCGGTACAACCACTGAAGTGGAGCATGATCAGTTACCAAAGTGAAGTTTCGTCCCCACAAGTAATAGCAAAGCGCTTCCACAGCCCACCTAATTGCCAAGCATTCTTTCTCAATTGTAGGATAATTGCATTCCCTAGGAAGTAATTTCCTACTCAAATATGTGATTGGATGTTCTTCTCCATCAAAAATTTGTGACAGGACAGCGCACACCAAATGCACTTGCGTCTGTTTGCAAGATAAAATCTTTTGTGAAATCCGGGTTCCTTAGAACCGGGTAAGAAGACAATGCTTTTTTTAAATCGTTGAAAGAACGTTTGTAATTTTCTGTCCACAAGATAGGTCGTTTTTTTCTGCCTCAAGTAAGTTCTGTAAGAGGAGCAGCTCTATGTGCAAAATTTGGAATGAATTTTCTGTAGTAACCAGCGAGTCCCAGAAAGCCATACTTGTTTCTGTGTCTCAGGTCTCGGGTAAACAAGCATTTCTTCTATTTTCCTTAATTGTGGCCTAAGTAAACCCTTGCCCATAGAATAGCCTAAGTAATGAGTCTGGACATGCCTAGTTTACATTTCTTAGGGTTAGCAGTAAGGCCAGCCTGTCTCAAGCTTTCAAGAACGGCTTGAAGCCGCTCTAAGTGTGTTTTCCAATCATTGCTAAAAATCACGACATCGTCAAGGTATGCCCCAGCATATTCAGATGAGGACGTAGGATCTGATCCATCATACGCTGAAAAGTTAGAGGTGCCCGTGAAGACCAAACGGAGTCTTGTAAATTCATAGAGTCCGTCAGGAGTCGCAAATGCCGTTTTCTCACAACTGCTAGCCTCTAAAGGCACCTGCCAATAGCCTTTCGTGAGATCTAGCGTGGAGATATAGCTCGCCTGACCCAGTTTTTCCAACAGTTCATCGACACGGGGCATGGGATAAGCACTGAATTTAGAGACCTTATTCAAGCGTCTGAAATCGATATAGAACCGAACCGAACCGTCTTGCTTTGGGACTAATACGACTGGGCTGCACCAGTCACTTTACTTTCACAATTACACCCAGTGTCAGCATCTTTTTACCTCTTCACGCACAATATTTCGCGCGCCGGTATCCGAACGGCCGCATCTGTACGAACATCAGGTTCAGTGGTAATTTTATGTTTTGTAATGTTAGTCTTGCCTGGTAAATCTGAAAAGACATCAGTGTTCCGTTCTATCAAAGATAACAGTTCTGTCTTTTGCGTGTCAGTAAGATCGTTACCAATGGTAACATCGGTCTGAGAAACAGCAGCCAAGGAAGTGTTAACCTCTTGTCGGTCGTGCCATTCCTTCAAGAGGTTAATGTGTAAAATCTGGAATGGTTTGCGCGGCCTGGTATTCTAACCTTGTAATTTACGGACTCATACGCTCCTCAATAATGGCGGGCCCTGCCATTTAGCTAAGAATTTGTGTGGATCCGAGGGAACCAGTACCAAAACACGATCGCCAGGTTTGAACTCACGGAGCTTGCTGCGCCTATCGTAAAGACGCTTCTGAGTTTCCTGTTCTCGTTGTTGGTGTTCCACAGCAATAGAGGAAAGCATAGAAATTCTGTCTTGCAACGAAATTAGTCGATCTGCAAAGCTTGGACCTTAGCTGCTCTCTCGTTTCCTATCCATTCCTCACGTACCACATCCAGGATGCCTCGGGCCGCCTGCCGAATAACAACTCGAAGGGACTCAAGCCAGTGGACGCCTGTGGTGATTCTCGCACTGTGTACAAAACAAAAGGTAGGACAGTGTTCCATGTTGTGGGATCATTATGAGCAACTCGCCTGATCATCTGTTTCAATGTTTTGTTAAATCGCTCGGTTAAACCATTCGTTTGAGGATGGTAAACAGTAGTACTCAATTTCTTAATAGCAAAGCTGTCACACAATTGTTTCATCATGCGAGAAGTGAAAGGTGTGCCTTGATCAGTTAAGATTTCTCTAGGGATACCAATACGAGTAAAAGTTTCACATAGTGCTTTGGCTACAGCGAAGAGTTGGCCTTTTCAGCAATCATTTCTGGATATCGTGTCGCATAATCAACCAACACCAGCAAATATTGGTACCCATCCTTAGTCTTAGGTAATGGTCCCACAATATCTAATCCCACACGCTGAAAGGGAACTTCCAATATGGGCATAGGACAAAGGGGAGCCCGAGGAGGCTTATAAGCAGAGACGATCTGGCAGTCTGGACATGAAGTACAAAATCGTTCAACATCTTTTCCCATATTAAGCCAATAAAATCGTTTTGATAACCGGTCTCTAGTTTTGTCGGCACCGAGGTGCCCCCCCAAGATGTGTGAATGTGCCAGATGCAAAACAGTTTCCCTATGTGCTTCAGGTACCACCAGTTGTTCAATAAATTCCCCCTCCAAATGATCTGAGATCACTCTGAAAAGGCAACCGTCCTTTTCTATAAAGTGTGGAGTTTTCACACCCCCGGAATTACGCTCTTGGTAATAAGAGTCATTAGCAGGGCGAGCCTGTTTAAATGCATATTCTAATGAGCTATCAGTATGCTGCAAACGCACAAAATCTGATTGTTCGTTAACGCCGGTTTGTGTTGGAGGCGTTTGCAATCTGGGAAGATGTAGAAGGACCAGCCCATTCTGGAAGATTGTCGGGGTGACCTCCTCCGTCCGCTGGAGAGATCGGGTTCAATATCTAAGTTGGGCTCTAGATTTTCCCGGCCGCTACCAGTTCTTCGTCTTGGTTTCTTCTTCTTCTCCCCCACTAAGTTCATTAGTGGACTGGACTACTGGTCCCTTACATTTATTAATCAGTTTGGAAAAAGGGCATTTCTCCGTCCTATGAGTAATGGCCAAGGGCACGAGTCTGAAACGGCAGACCAAACCTTAAAGTGGCGCCCCTATAAGTTAAAGGAAGAAGTAAAGTCTGATAATCTTTAACATCACCATGTACACAGCGTATTTTTACAGTCTCACAGTCTCTAAGGCATTGTTCATTAAGACAGTCTCGTCTCACAATACAAAGGTCACTTCCGAGTCTAACAATGCTGAGATTTCTCTGCCCCAATTTCACCGGGATCAACAAGCCATCTTTTCCATCCGGATATGTAATAGTTGAGCAACAAATCTCGGCCAGTCCAATCTCCATTGAATGAGCTGGAGACAAGCGACATTCTCTTGCCAAATGGCGAGCTGATCACACGGAAACATCTACGGTCGGCTCCGTTTCGAAATATCCTCTCGACGTCCACGTGAAGTGCTCTGTAGTCCACGGTTTCTCGACCGCTGTTGCCGCTGTCTCCCCAGAAACAGGGGTCTCATCTACGACTGGATTTCCTGGGGTCCTACCTGACCCCATTAGATTTTTAGGTCCTGCAGCTTGTCGATCGAAGCGACGAGAATGTCCTGGACGTTCGTTCACAGGTTGCGAAGCAGCACGAAATCCACCGCTCTTTCTCCAAACGGACTGTGAACCCTCTAATCGTCTGGACATAATCGTTAATGATTTAATATCATGACGTAGAAATTCATCTCGAAGAACTTTAGGTATGCCGGCCAGTAATATATTCACGAGAACTGTTTCCATCACGTCTCCTTCAAACCAGCAGTGCGCTTTATGTATCAAATCTTGAATTTGCGCACGGATTGGGACATCCATGATTAGTTTCATACATATATATATATATATGTGTGTGTGTTGTAAAGGTCAGCCCTGACACAGACAGGCGTAGGACACAGGTTCAAAGCAGACAAGTGGTTTTTATTTTCTTCCCGCTTGTCTTCCACATTCCCACAAGCCCTCAACACAGTCCCAAACACAAGCAAAAAGACTTTTACTTGTCTTCTTTTCCTCCGCCTCCTCTCAACTCTGGCTTCCAGAGTGGTGGCTGCTGGCTCCTTTTATAGCCCACTTGGAAGTGCTCTAGCTGCTTGATGACCTATTCCCGGCAGCACCTGTGGGTGTGGTGGAAGAGTTGCTCTGTATGGCTCAGCAGCAGCTACGGCACCCCCTGGCGGTACCCATGGATTCCAAAAGGGCTGCACCAAACTCCAAGTCCCATGAAGCCCTGTGGGAGTCCTAGGCACTGCTGCAACCCAGGGGGGCTGCCATCTAGCGTTCCGGGGTAGGTACTGTCCTAACCATGCTTGCTCCCTTGGTCCATACAAGGGAGAGGCGTCCAGGCCGGGCAAGGACTACTCTGAGGCAACATGTAATTAAGAATTTCATTATACTATTTACATGTAGATGTAACAGTAAACTTGATCTGACGTGTACGGGGGCAAAAAGAGAATATCTATCTATCTATCTATCTATCTATCTATCTATCTATCTATCTATCTATCTATCTATCTATCTATCTATCTATCTATCTATCTATCTATCTATCTAACTGATATTAAATCAGTATATATGGCAAAAGATAGATTTTGCTTTTTTATGTTCTCCATTGTTGCTTTTGAGTAAATTAACCAAATTATTTCAAAATCTGGTTTTATTTAAAGTTGTGCCACATCCTAGTTTTCCTATTATAAAGAAAATATTTACAAAAGAACACCCAAAAAGTGTTTATATATTCAGGTCATTACAGTAATTGCTAATTAGTGTCTATTTACTGAACTTTAACAGTCAATTATGTTATATCTCTTCCAATTGTGAAAGGGGGTACGAAAGATCACTGTGACCCAGAATTGTAGTGAGTGGATTTGGTAGTGTATGGATAGATAGAATATATTTCAGTTGATTAACCATTTGCTATGGTTTTCTTGGTTTGTGATGGCTTCTTGATTCGTACTTTTCATAGGCTGGACTGTAATGGCTTTCTACAGCAATACTCACTATGAAAGGCAGTAAGTGAAGCTCACATCGACAACTGGATTGCTTCACTTATGTCTCTGACATGGAAACAACTACACCCTTCTGATGCTACAAAACAGTTATTGATTTATAAGAAGAGCGGATCAGTCATTTCTTTCACATTCCATCCCACATTGCACACAACTTTCTGATATAAGCAGCTTAGGTTTGTGTTCAAAATGTAATTTCAAACTTAGAGAGCACTTATTCAATGCTGAAGGTGTACAACCTGCAATTGACACAGTGATAATAGCAAAAGTAGTAAAAATGTCTACTTGTTTACATCATATTTTTATTTTGTCATTTTCTTATAAAGAGAGAGGTTAGGAGCACGTTCTGATACAGTGCATTGCCGCACCCACCACACAACAAACCAACTCAGGATTCAGATTAGGACCCGAGTGCAGCCATGCAATGGGTGAGTACATTTAAATTAATATGGCTTTATTTGCTGTGTCACACATGTTTACAACCGTTCAGTTTTGGTCATTGTCCAAAAATTTTTTTGGTAATTATCACATTGACATATTGCATCACAAATTTATGAAAACAACCAATAACCACATTTTTGGCATAATGTTTATTGATGCTGTACTGTAGATGTTTCAAAACATTTATGATGGTGTACAGTATTTTAAATTTTGGGACTAATTTATGATGCAGACTAGAGAGCCTGTCTCTTTAAGTAGCACCCTTGACATACTTACTTGTTCAGTCCATGTTTTAACATGTGGGATTTTAAAATCTGCCAGATATTAGAATCTTATTCTTGTATGCTACAACTTCAAATCAGAAAAAGTTGGGACAGAAAGGAAAATACAAATAAAAAATATACAGTTATTCTGAAATTTACTTTGACTTTCGCTTCATTGCAGACAGTATGAACTTCAGATATTTCATGTGTTGTCTGGTCAACTTAATTTAATTTGTTATTATACATTATGGCGGATGACTGGGCCGCCTCCATGCTGGGAAGACCGAGGGAGCACGTGTGGCAAGAATGTTACCTCCCCCGGAGCACTGGATGGCAGTGGTGCCTAGGACTCCTGCAGGACTCCATGAGAGGTGGTGCAGCCCTGTTGGGGCATCGCCAGGGGCTGCTGCAGCAACTGCTGAGCCCTCATGAGCAGTGCTGCCGAAAGTAGGTCATCAAACACCTGGAGCACTTCTGGGTGCCTTATATATGGGGCCAGCAGACACTACTCAGTGAGCCAGAGTCGGAAGGAGGGAGACAAAAGCTTGTCAAGAAGGAGTAAAAAGAGAGAATAAAAGAAGAAGAAGAACAGTTTGTGTGGTATTGTGCCTTATTGAACTGTGCTTGGGACTATGTTTGACTTATATTAGAAAATAAAACCCTTGTGTTTCCCCAAGTGCGCCTCCTGCGTCTGTCTGTGTTGGGTTCGGTGGCTGGTACGGCCCCTACTGGTGTCACAACATCCATTGATTTGTGATTGATGTGATTTCAAGCAGGTGATGTCAGCAGGTGATTGTAATCCTGATCTCCGTTTGTTGATAAATTTGTGAGAAAATGATTGTAATGTTTAAAAACAATATTCCTCAAAGAAAGATTGGAAGGGATTTGCATAAGCCTAAGCTGAACCCCCATGATCTCCGATCCCTCAGACGGCACTGCATCAAGAACTGTGACTCATCAATAGCTGATATAACCACATAGACAAGGCCTGATTACTTTGGCAAACCTTTGTCAGTTGAAACACTGAACTAAGGTGAAGACAACATAGACTTGTTTCATAGATTCACCAATGAAAATGTTTTTTTCTAAATATTAAATATCCTATAAATGTTACTGTTGTGTTTTTTTTTTGTTTGTTTTACTATCCAAAATTCAGCATAGGTTTTGAATTTTTAAAATTGAAATATTTTCTTTTTATTATAGTAATATTAGACAACTTCTTGTTGCAATGAGATTAGGACAAGCAGTGGTCCTCTGTGACCATAAGATTAAGCAAATTTGACAATATTATAATAATAATTACAATAATAAAAATACTAATAATAATAACAACAATTCCAAGTCTTAAGCAGAAGATGGTATTCAGCATGGAGAAATAAAAGAACAAATCCAAAATGAATACTATTGTCAAACCAGACTCATCTTCAGCACAAAGCTCAGCTCAGTGAACAAAATGCAAGGTATCAACAGCTTAGGATGTGAAAAATGATGTATGCCGAATGTATCTCTCTAAATTGGAGAGCACATGCAATAGAATGGTTGTTGACCTTAAAGAATACATCAAGCTTGTAACCAGCAAATAAACCAGACTAATGAGGAGGCGGGCGGCACAGTGGCGCAGTGGGTAGCGCCGCTGCCTCGCAGTTAGGAGGCCTGGGTTGGGTTCACCTCCCACATCCTCCCCGCGTGGAGCCTGCATGTTCTCTCCATGTCTGCGTGGGTTTCCTCCCACAGTCCAGCCGGTTAGGTGGATTGGCAATTCTAAATTGGCCTTGGTGTGTTTGTGTGTGTCCTGTGGTGGGTTGGCACCCTGCCCAGGATTGGTTCCTGTGTTGGCTGGGATTGGCGCTTGCAGACCCCCATGACCCTGTGTTCAGATTCAGCGGGTTGGAAAATGGATGGAATGAGGAGGCACAAAAAAAAAAGAACAAGAAGTGCTCTCTTGTCAAAATTAGTGATGACATCAAGCATCACTACTTCAATCTCAATACGTCCCCAGACAGTAGCATCTATTCTTGAGGCCATCAAGAGCAGAATGAAAGCTTTACTAATTAACAGAATCAATTAGCCAGCATCCTGCACTGATCAATGCTCTATGAACTTGACCTCCTACTGCCTGATTATTGATATGATTACCAGCCTAAAATGATTGTCAAGATGGAGAACACCAACACCATGTACAACACTGGTTGTACCATTTAAGACAAGTGATCAGCTATCATCCTCCATGACACACAGAAGAAACAAGCAATGTCTACTCATTGACATAGCTGTTCCAAATGAAGTGAATATCTTGGTCAAAGAGGTAACTTCAGTAACTACAAAGTGAGATTTTGCACATGTAGAACACAAAAACTTGTGGGATTCAAGTCGTAACTGGAACTTTTGGAACAGCTTAATTGGTGTCTCAAAATATCTTGATGAACTGCCAGGTAAAGCGAATGCCATCCTTGAAACTTCCCACATACTTTGTATAGTTCTGTCCATCTGACAATAAGACCTAAGGAATGGGGTGATGTCCTAGTAAAAATCAATCAGCACAACCTTAAAGAAAAAAAAAAAAATGACGATAATAGCAATAATGCTGCAGTCCATGATTGGATCCTCTGAAACTGCTAGATTTGGTTCTTATGCCTGTGTACCTTAACGTGATTAGGTTGTTTTGTTGTTGTAATAATAAGAATAATAATCAAAATTAAGCAATTGTAAAATCAACAAAACTGCAATAAAAATATTTGGCTCATTTTCCACATAACACAAATGTAGAGTTCCATTTATCCATCCATTTTCCAACCCGCTGAATCCGAACACAGGGTCACGGGGGTCTGCTGGAGCCAATCCCAGCCAACACAGGGCACAAGGCAGGAACCAATCCTGGGCAGGGTGCCAACCCACCACAGGACACACACAAACACACCCACACACCAAGCACACACAACGGGCAATTTATAATCGCCAACAAATGTAGAGTTTTAACAGAAATATGTTAATTGGTTGTGTCAATTAAACTTACACAAGTTCAATATACTTTAAAAATAAAACAGAGAAATCTGTGCTACATCTCTGTTATTTTTCAGTAACATGCAAATTGAGCATAATTAATATTCAGATTTTCAGACTTTAATTAGTTTCTCCGTCCTGTTTCCTGCTACATTTTCCTCATGTCTGCCCAGCCGTGACTTTAAAGTTCTCTGTCTTTCCTCCTCTCGTTACTTCACTGTCTTTCAAAAGCAGTAAAACAATGAGTTCAAGTAATGTTTATCTTTACAAAGAGTCTCATACACTTTATCTTTGCAAAGCATATCTCATGCTGTAATATACATTTATTTATCATATATTTTTTTGGACAAAAATAAAAATAAATATAGTGGGTTGAGAGTTGGAATGTATACTCTGTGTATGTGGGAGTGTATGGGCATAAGTGAGATACTTTTTATTTATTTGTATTATTTTAAATGCATTTATGTGTGGGTTAATCTTGATGATAAAATTAAGATGAATTCTTTAAATATGTAAGGATAATACTCTTTTTTGCGATTAATAGGTTACCATTTTTTGTTTTTTAGCAAAAGCAAGATACAGATGTATAGCTCTTAGTCACCCCAACTTTGTAAGGGAGATGCTGTTGGCAATAATAAATGTTATATTAACTACAGCCAGGCAAGGAAGAACCACAAAGACACAAATTCTGGGATTCAAAATCTTTATTCACTTGTCGAAAGGTTAAATGTGGGATTTTCTCTTGAGCTAACTACACACTCCCTTTGTTTTGGCCATTAGAAATGCCCTGTACCATGATAAACTGAGGCTGCTAACTCACCAGTCCTGCCATCATAGCCTGGCACCATTCTTACTGTTAGGGCCGTGAGGGACATCCTTTCTCAGTTGTTGTTTCAAACTTTTTCTGACTACTCTGTGTTTGTTCCTCTCAATGAATATGCCCCTTCCACTTACCCTCATGTCTTCCATGCCCTTGCCACTTACTGTATATCTCCCTCTTAATCCCTAAACTCATTTGGAGGTGGGTTGCTTGGCACCTGTCCTGCCACATAGCTTTTTGAATCTCCAGTCTAGTCTTTACAATACAAAAAGATTCAGGGAAGCCACAAGAGATGGCTTTAGGCTGAAAACTACAACTGACATCCATTTTCTAACAATACAATCAGAAAACCCATTCATTTTTAAAGTAAAATGCTCGAGATATTTCAGGTTATGAAAGGAGGACATTACAAGAAGAGGAGAGAACTCACTGATTAATACAGGAGTAAATGGGTGCACTTTCCTTCAGCTATGAATTCTTGCCTGTGTCCACATTAAGTGCTGATGTCATCTTTTCTTTCTTTTCAGCTTTCCCAACCTATGAGGCAGAATGTTTGATTGTAATGAAGAAGGTATTGGTGTATCTTGTTTGAAATGAAAATGTGGCAACAGTTGTCAGAGTGATATATTCCATCCCACGTTACATATATAAAATGTTATACAGGTAGTTGTCGACTTACAATTTATACATCTTAAGACTATTCAACTTATGACTGCTACCACATTTCATGGGAAAATGAAAGTTTTCACCTCACCAGCTCCATATGCCATGATTCATTCATCTTGACCTGCAGCGGTTTCGACTACGTTGAGTTACATTTGTCTAACAGTTACAGGAAAAAAGGCAATTGATCTCAACACAAAAATGAAGGTGATCAAGCAGTATGAGGGGGGAAATAAAGCAAATGCAATCATGTGTTTCTTTAAGTTATCCCATTCTAACCAGTGCTTACTGCACATGCTGTATTCCTGTGCTTTGGCATAGAATCTGGTGTGGTATATGGCCGGCCAGTCATCCTGGCCAATATCCCCAGGCCGCCAGATGGAGCTCTCCCTGCAGCATGGAGGTGCCCCAAAGAACAGCAGGGAATCCTGGACAATGTAGTTTTTATCCACAGCCCTGATGGATACCATGGGGGCCGCTAGAAGACGCTGCAGGGAGGAAAAGATTATTTGCCCTACACCCCGGAAGTACGTCCGAGTCACATGGACAAGGGGAATGACATGCTTCCGAGGTGAAGAAAAGGGATTTTTATCTGACCCGGAAGTGTTCCTAGTCACGTGGACAGAGAGGGCGAAAGACTTCTGGGTCAAGGACTATACAAGGACTCTGGGAACTCCCAGACGGAGAGCTGAGCTGGGTGCAAGGGTGGCAACGCGTCTGGGAGAGGAGGATTGATTATTGAGTATTGTATTGTGTTTATTTATGAATATTGTGGAGAAGAGGGTGCTTTGTGCACTGTGCATTATTAATAAAGTCAACATTTGAACTTTTACTTCGTGTCTGACGTCTTGGATAAGGGTTCAAGGGAGCGATAGCGCCCCCTATCTCTCACACTGGTTAACCTCTGAAGCTTCTGCATTGTGTGATGTGCCACAAAGGGGTACTGAAACCACACGGAACTCCTTTAATTGTTCATATTTATTATTAACAGGCTGAAATGTTAAAACAGAAAATATATGAGTGCTCAAAATGTATCAGCACAATTCCTCCACTCACAGTTAATGCAACGAACACTGTGAGAGGCTCACACTGATGATGTAATATAATATAGATAAAGAAAGGATTCATGAAGCTGTTAAAGGTTCAGCATCCATGTGAGCAACGATAATAACAATGTAATAAAGTAATTTACACAAAATAAGAAAAACTACACAATGTGCTAAGAAATATGATAAAAACAGGATATAAAACAAACAATAAGATTTAAGGGGCTTATTATACAGTACTATACATACAGTCAGGTTTGAATAGACATACCGGCCCATCTTACGCTCAGTTCGACTTACGACCGGCCTGTTGGAACTGAACAATGTCTTAAGTTGACGACTACCTGTTATTAGCCCTCAATCAATCTCAGTTTGACACCCCTGTCTTTGGGGTGGGATTTTACTTTTGATTTTGACTTTTGCTTTATCTTTGACTCTGGGATTTTCATCTTGTTCTTTTTTTCTTGGTAGCTATGGTTTCATTTTGATCTCACAGTTCTTGTTTTGCCTAACGTCATCTTTTTCTTGATATATAATTTTTCAGTGCATACAATAAGCCGCATAAGGGACCAAAATAAAACTCAACTGATTCAGATGAACTAACTTGTAAATAAATGTTTGTAAATAAAAGGTAACCAAGAGGTTTTGTCAGAAGCTTAGTATCAAAGTTCATTAAAGATATCGAACTCTAATTTTAATGCTCACTCAAACTAGGAGCCTCTCTGCCACATGGTAATTAATTTTTAATCAGTCAGTCAGTCTAATATTTGGTTAACTTCTTTCCAATTAAATTGTTTACATGAAAGTTTCATTCTAATGAGCAATTTAACTTCGCACATGTAAGATCTCCATTCTGACACTAATGTGATACTCTTACATTGATTGTAACAAAAAGTGGTTTATTTTAATTTGAGGGTGGATTTTAAATAAAACAATTCATAATCTGTGAAATCTTGTGTGGATGAAAAGACAAACAGTGAAAAAAAGTGTTAGGGTTTCAAAGGATGCCACAGACATAAAACTAGTACTTTGGAGCTAATGTGCAGCAACTTTATTGGCCCACTTGTCTTTTCAGAGCCATGGGGTAAATAATCGCTTTGAGTTTTTCTCTAGGATCGCCATTTTTTTTTTTCCCATATCTGAAACCTGTGAGTCCACGTTAAGTTAATTGGTAACCTTAAACTGTCCCAATTTAGGCGTGTCCTAAGAGGAATTGGTGCCCAGTCCAGGACTGGTTTCTGCCTTAAACCCAAAGCTCCCAACACTTCATTAGCCCAAACTTAATAAGAGGTTTAGGAAATGCATAGATGGGAAAATTCCTTTAATTGTAACAATGCCAGCATACCTTGATATATAACTTCTTTTTGGTGAATGAATGGTCTGCCTCATATTACTCCTCCACATAGTCTTGTTTCTTCTCTCTTAGACTTAAGTAACTTTTGGAGCTTTCTGATAAAAGACAAAAATGTTCCTCAGAGGAAAAGAAAATACTTATGCAACTTGGAATAATTATGCTTAAATTATAACAGGAAGGCTGGTTAGTTTACACTGTGTTTGCCAAGGTGCTCCTTATTCGTGACATGAGAGCACTGACAGGACTTAACTAGAAGCAAATGCTAAGAATTAATCTTCACATGAAGAGCTTCTGATCTACAGAGCTAGAGCTGCAGAGGCAGGTGTGGAGGTTTTTGTCTAACTTTTATAGACATATGGCATTCTTTTGCAGCAGTGAATATTGATGTATAAGTTACCTGATGTTTGTGACAGATGTCAAGAAAAAATATATAAAGCCAACAGAAACATTCCAGGCAGTAAACAGATGGCATTCGTATGACTTCTGTGCACACTGTGAATGATAATTCCATAAACTGATCTAAATTTAGCTTCCTTCATTATTAAAAATGACAACACCTATCCACACATTTTTTTATCATAATGAAATTTTTATTATCCAAGATAAACAGGTCTGTTACCAAGCAAAACAGTTACAATAAACCTGAAACATACATGACCTGCTTCAATGCAGTATACAGTATTTTACCCAAAAAGCCAAAAGTGCAGATAAAACAAAAATACCCCCATTCTACAATCCCCCAGGAGAATTAAAAGTTAAACATCTGTTGGTGCAGGAAAAAAGAAATGCCCTCTTTACAGATCAGTTCATTTTCAGCTATTTGGGTGTATAATAGCTGTGTTAGTTTTTGCCAAGTGCTAATGTTAGATTGTGATGACCAGTTAATCCTTGCAGCTGAAAGTTCAAGATAAGCCAAGTCAAGAAATGTAGCATTCCAACGGGCAGAGGATAGAACATCAGTGCGTATTAGTACTCCCTTAGCTGCTGTTGTATCAAAAGACAATGACCTGTTATGATTGAGGTTAATGGGTAACAAATAAAGATCCAAGAGTAGAAATATGTGAAGAGAAAAAGGTATCTTTATGGATGAATTAAGGGCCATAAAACTTGAGATATCTGACCATAAATTAAAAACTGCAGGGCAATTAGGAAAGAAAGTATGAATAAAAGTACCTGATATTTGACAACAAAAGAATGGTCAAAAAGGACCCAGAGATAACCTCATGATAAAGCAACTAAAGGGGCAGGAATATATAATCAGTGCACAAACTTAAACTACATTTCTGTGTGATTTAGGTTTCTTGAAACTAGGGGAATATTTTTGAACACCGAGTTCTAGGAGCTGAAGGATATGGAATTAATCTCACAAAACCAGATTGTATTGTTCAGAAATGGAGTGATAAAAGTAATTCATACTGAACATCTATTGGTCTTGAATCAGTGACAAAGGAAGAGAAAAAAATCTGAAGAGGATGAGAGGGAAATAGTAAAGAAACAGGAACTTCAGCAGATTTAAGGACTGACTTTTACTGTAGATAAAAGAAAAAGAAGGTGGAAGGAACATTGAAGATAGAGTTTTGGAATGCCCGGAGCCCATCCCCATTAAAACTTATCCATATATACTAAATAATTAATGTACTTATGCTTATTTTCTAAACCAAATCATAAAATATTTACATGTATTAAATAATTAATACATTAAAACCTTATTACTGCTGGTACTCATTTTTTGAAACTGAAAAATGTACATATTTTTTTTCCTTTTAACAGGCATATAGAGTAATTGGTTATATTTGTTTAAGTTAAATGAGATTCTTTTTGAATCAGCTCCTGCAGATGTAAAAAATTCATTTTACTGCTATCGAACATATCGATATTTGATGTTAAACTCACTTGCAAGAATCTATCTATCTATCTATCTATCTATCTATCTATCTATCTATCTATCTATCTATCTATCTATCTATCTATCTATCTATCTATCTATCTATCTATCTATCTATCTGATATTAAATCAGTATATATGGTAAAAGATAGATTTTGCTTGTTTATGTTCTCCATTGTTGCTTTTGAGTAATGGCTCCATTTTCTATCTGTTTCTGTTTGCCTCCACCCACCCTGTATTCCAATAGTGAAGTGGCAAATCTAAATAGGCCCATATACTATAAGTGCATGCACCCACTAATGGACTGGCACCTCCGTTACAAATGGTTCCTGCCTTGCATCAGTGGACCCTGTGTGGATAAGCTTTAGATTTCATGACTCTAAACTGAACTAAGCATGTTTGATAATGGATCGATGGATACATTAACATAATACATAACTAATACATAAATGTATTATGCTTAAATGACCCATTCTTAGTGAGGTAAAATTTAAATTCATATATGTATTTGCTTAGTTATGATACAGTGTTTGGTTTTACATAGCCACATGTAATGCATAGCTAAATAGATAATGGAAGGTTCTGCTTTATTCCCTGACAATAACATGTACTGTAAACAGAATTCCTCTATCACTTTGCTATAATTATGCATTAACAATTAAATAAATGTTTCAGTGCTGTTTGTCTGCAAATGGTAAAGTTTATTGGAATATAGTTTTCTGACCATAACATACTGAAACATTAAAACCAGAAACTACAAAGCTACACTTTTTTTGTGAGGTTTATGTTTTTTTCCTTCAGTTATTTGTGATTTTCTTTTGCTTTGAGATTTTAATAAGACTTTAAAATGCAGATCCTGTGGACATTGTTTTGTTCTGCATTATCCTTAATGCTTGCAACTTTGCCATTTCAATCGCTAAAGAGTTATGAAAAGGCTGAAGAAATGCAGCTACAGAGCCCTTAGACTTTTTTTTTGACATTTTATAGTGTTCCATTATGGAAGCTAAATGTATTCAGTTTTAAGCTTTGCCAACTATTTAAAGATTTGCCAGAGATACTGTACATTTGGCAGCAATTCCAGCCTCCAGTCTTTCCTGAGAAGTTTCTAACAGCTCTGCGTATCTGTAAATGGAACATAAGATCAATGTAAGTCTGTGTATACTACCAAGAGGTGGAAAAGTGGTAGACTACAAGTCAGCTACATGTCAAGTCAAAACCAATAAATCAATGTGATCCTGCTACAAAACCAGAACATAAATCACGGTCATATTTAGAAGCACAAATGTTAGTTCATTTGCCACAAAACCTACACCAGACTTTATGCAAAACTCTGAAAGAATATCCACAATCTTGGACAATGAGTCACTTGTTGCAGCAGCATATCCAGTTGTGCTATAATTTTACATACCCTGGCAGAACTTGTGAAATATTGGCCATTGTTTGGAAAATATAAGTAATCATGCAGAAAGCCTTCTTTTAATTAGGAATTGTACTCACATAATTGTGTGTGCCCTTTTTAAATCATAAAGATAACTGAAATCACCCAAATGGGCCTGATCAAAAGTTTACATACCCTTGGAAGTTTGGAGCTGATAATATACACTCAAGTTGACACACACAGATTCAGATTAAGGGTAATTTAGGGAGACCTGTAATGTCTTTGGTTGTGTGTCTATTTTTAAACAGTCAATTTAAATTTATGCAGAGCTGCACTGACTTTGCTGGATACCAAGCCATGGGGAAACTGAAAGAACTGTCAAAGGACCTGTAAGAAAAGGTTGTTGAATTGTATAAATCAGGAAAAGGATATAAAAAGAGATCTGAAGATGCCTCTCACTAGTATTCAAATTCTGATATTAAAGAGAAATGTTAGGGTTTCATTTGTTATCAAGACACGCTCAAGTAGATCAGCCGAGATTTCAGCCCCAACTGCCAGGATCATTTGTCAAGATATAGAATTGGCTTGGAGGCAACCCTGGGAATGTTCTTGAGTGGACCAGACAGAGTCTGGACTTGAACCCAATCAGACATTTCTGGAAAGACCTAAAAATAGCTGTCCACTGACTGTCTCCAAATCCAAGAGTGCAAAGATTGTGATGTCATACTTAAGAAGCTGGAATCGCTGCCAAAAGTGTTGAGTAAATGGTTTGAATACTTTTGTCAATGTGATATTTTAGGGTTTTATTTTAATATATTTGCCAGATATTCTAAAATTTTGTTTTTGCTTTGTCATTGTATTGGGTGTTGATTTATGTGGGCACAAATAACATTTGCATGATTTTGGATAAAGACGTCTGCTAAATAAATAAAAGTTTTTAGCACAAGGCTGCAAAATAGTAAAAGTAAAGAAGTCTGAATTCTTTCTGGATCCACTCTATATCTGTATAGTCATTTAAAGCATAAATCAAATTGATGAAATAATCTTCGATTATTTGATTAGATTTACATATACAGTACAGGCCAAAAGTTTGGACACACCTCCTCATTCAATGTGTTTTCTTTATTTTCATGACCATTTACATTGGTAGATTCTCACTGAAGGCATCAAAACTATGAATGAACACATGTGGAGTTATGTACTTAACAAAAAAAGGTGAAATAACTGAAAACATGTTTTATATTCTAGTTTCTTCAAAATAGCCACCCTTTGCTCTGATTACTGCTTTGCACACTCTTGCCATTCTCTCGATGAGCTTCAACAGGTAGTCGCCTGAAATGGCCTGTACTGTACTCATGCTTGCAGAAGGTGTGCAAGAAAAAAGCGCAAAGGGCTGCTAAAGTAATTGTAAACTGAGATGTCAGCAGTCAGTTTTGGAGAATATAGGAAATGTTCGTCTCTCACTTGACATGTTAAGTACAGAGTTGAGGTGTAGGCACAGCAGTGATAGGAAAGATTAGAGGTATATGGAAGAAATTATGTGAGTTTCTCACATTCTGAGTAAAGGAGCACCTGGGGGCAAAAGTTTCTGAAAGCTATGCGAGCAATAGTAAGGTGTGTGAGACTGAGACATGGCCGATGACCACTGTACATCAAAGAAAGCTGGAAAAAAAACAGGAATCTTCAGGTGGATGTGTCGAAGTGAGAGGAAGATGAATGTTCAGTTAACAGAATGACTCTCTTTGGTGCTGTGCTAAGTAGGAGCAAAATATGGTGGCTTTGCCATGTACAGCAAAAGACAGAGATTGTGTGATGAGGTGCAATAAATTGAGGTGGAGAGGATGAGGTCCAAAGGAAGCCTGAAGAAGACGTGATTGTATTATAAGAAAAATGTGAGTCTCACCTCAAAGGATGTCCAGGAGTATGAAATCTGAATAAAAAAGTTTTGGGAAGCAACCACCTAAGTAAATTTCCGATCATAATGATGATGACTATACTTGCTTTTTACTGTATGGCATTGCTTGTGTTAGTCATAATTGTAATACCTGGGAATTAAATGACTGAACATTCTATTTTGAACCACAATAACATGTAAAAAAATTTAACAGGCAAATACTTAGTTAACATATAGATTGCCATATTTTTTTTAGGGTCAGGACCCGATTTGCACCACTGTTGCTCAGATAAGCCTTATCTTTCCTTTAACCCCAAATGGGAGACAGCATATGTGGGAAGCAGAACAGATGAGTTCAGGTAAATATTTTTTACATGCGTGGGTGGTGTGTTTTTTTACTCAGGTCTATTTGTGCTGTCTGTATGCATTATAATAAGGAATTAAATTAATGATGCTACAGCATGCTTTGTGAATAGGGGATAACCTCTCTGAGAGCAGATCATTCTTCCTCAGGCTAATGGAGTGTGCATTCTTGAAAATAAGTAAAAAAATAATTAATGAAAAGCAAGAATGTCATTACCATTCATCTCTCTCAAGATTCTGTCCTAAAATATTATGTAGCTTAGTGGTGACCTTTCAGAAGAGTCCCAGGTTATCAATTCACAGCTAACTGAACAGACTGCATGCTAAGTAATAGGAGAAGTTAAAAATTACAGAATGATCAGTCTGGAGTTGGTCATTTGAAAAGATGTGTGTGTGTGTGCGTGTGATTTGGGTTTCTAATCAATATAAACGCTCGTTTTATAAATGATGATCTTTTTTGTAAGACATTGTCTTTGGCCGTTACTAGTTTTTATTTTTTTTGGTGCTTGTTGGGTGTTTAGCAAACTGATAGACACGGGTATCAATTAGTCTTTGGTGTTATGGACTATTGGAGTTTTTGTTTTGACAGAAACTAGGGTGTAAAGCTAAAAGGCGCCATCTCTAAGCCCTCAGCCTGACTAAATGTGTCCTACAAGATGATGCCTAGTCACCATTCCTTTATAGGTACATGGTGGTGGTGGCATCATGCTGTAGGGATGCTTCTCTGCACCAGGTGCTAGAAGACTTGTATGGGTAAAATACATGATGCAAAATAAAGGGCAAGCCTCATGCAGTATGCAAGAAACCTGCACCTTGGGTTGCATTTGTATTTGAACATAACAACGACTCAGGCATAAATCAAAGCTACACTGGAATGGCTTAAAAAATTGTTCTGGCATGGCCGAGTCAGAGTCTAGATCTCAAACCAATTGAGAATTTGTGGCTGAACTTGAAAAAGACTGCTCACTCAGGATCAACGTGCAACCTGACAGAGCTTAAGGAGTTTTGCAAAGAAGAATGAGAAACAACTGCGGTGTTTCCGGATGTGAAAAGAGGACAAAGAGATATTTGCATACAGGTTCAAGGCTGTCATGACTATCAGAGGTGCATCTAATAAAATAAATACTTGAAAGGTGTGAATACTTATGTGATTACTTATTTTATGTTTGCAATTAATTTAGAAAATTCTGAAGAGCTCCTGTTTTAGCTTTAGCATTAAACATTATTTTTGACAAATTAAATCCATTTTTATTGAATAGCATATAACATGAAAATATGAAAACTACCAAGGAGATGAAATATTTTTGTAGGCACTGTACATTTCATAACATTACTAATAATCCTTCAAGTCATTGCTGCCAAAGGATGGTTTCTACATGTTACTAAATCATTGGGTTTTGTTACTTTTTCATGCACTAGCTTATAGTTTGTAAAGCTTTTATGTGTTGTTTGTCACCAGTATTAGAATTAGTTCATTTTAGGGTGTGGTGAGGATTGTATTATTACAGTGTTAGTTTATTATGATTAGCTTAGTTCTTACGTATCAAATCAATTTCAGTATGTACAGAGATGTAGTGACAGTACTCCATTGTTATACTCAAAAGTTAAATATGGCGTGCCGCAGGGCTCAGCACTGGGACCATTACTGTTTTCCCTTTACATGCTTCTATTGGGAACTGTCATTAGAAAACATAATATTAATTTCCACTTGTGTGCAGATAACACCCAGTAATACCTTTCTTTTTGACCAAATGACGTTTCACTGATGTTGTCCTTATTTAAGACGTGTTAGTGAGTTATAGGGGTGGATGGATAAGAACTACTTGTCTTTGAACAGAAAAACAGAACTTTTAATTATTGAAGGGAGTGATGCTGGTTACAAACAATATTTTGTCATTATCTATTACTGAATCAGCCTGCAATTTAGGCATTTTGTCTTTGACACTAACATGTTGTTTAAAGCACACATTATAAAACTACCCAAAACATGTTTTATCCATCTTAAAAATGTTGGAAAATTGAGGGGTTTTCTAAATATTCAGAATACTAAGAAATTAATTCATTGACTGCTGCAGTGTTCACTGGCTGCTCAAATTGTTCTTTATACCGCTTTTAGCTGATTCAAAATGCTGCTTCAAGAACAGGAAATTCTAGATAGATAGATAGATAGATAGATAGATAGATAGATAGATAGATAGATAGATAGATAGATAGATAGATAGATAGATAGATAGATACTTTTTTAATCCCAAGGGGAAATTCACATAATCCAGCAGCAGTATACTGATACAAAAACAATATTAAGTTAAAGAGTAATAAAAATGCATGTAAAAGCAGACAATAACTTTGAATAATGTTAGTGTTTCCGCCCCCGGGTGGAATTGAGTCGCATAGTGTGGGGGAGGAACGATCTCCTCACTCTGTCAGTGGAGCAAGACGGTGACAGCAGTCTGTCACTGAAGCTACTCCTCTGCCTGGAGATGATCCTGTTCAGTGGATGCAGTGGATTATTCATGATTGACAGGAGTTTGCTTAGTGCCCGTCGCTCTGTCACAGATGTTAAACTGTTCAACTTTACTCCTACAATACAGCCTGCCTTCCTAACAAGTTTGTCCAGGCGTGAGACGTCCTTCTTCTTTATGCTGCTTCCCCAGCACACTACCGCGTTGAAGAGGGCACTCGCCACAACCGTCTGGTAGAACATCTGCAGCATCTTATTGGAGATGTTGAAAGACGCCAACCTTCTAAGGAAGTATCGTCGGCTCTGACCTTTCTTACACAGAGCATCAGTATTGGCAGTCCAGTCCAATTTGTCATCCAGCTGCACTTCCAGGTATTTATAGGTCTATACCCTCTGCACACAGTCTCCTCTGATGATCACAGGGTCCATGAGGGGCCTGGGCCTCCTAAAACCCACCACCAGTTCCTTGGTCTTGCTGGTGTTCAGGTGTAAGTTGTTTGAGTCGCACCATCTAACAAGTCTTTGATTAGCTTCCTATACTCCTCCTCCTGACCACTCCTGATGCAGCCCACAATAGCAGTGTTGTCAGCGAACTTTTGACTCCGAATCATATTGGAAGTCTGATGTATTATGAACACATAACTCCAGTTTTAAGTTCTTACACTGGCTCCTTGTTAGTTTAGGGCAGATTTCAAAATCCTCCTTTTAACATATAAAGCTTTAAATGGCCAAAGCCCTGCTTACTTATCTGAGTTTATCATTACTTACAAACCAGAGTGCACATTAAGATCTCAACATGCTGGATTGCTTAGGATTCCAAGGATTAACAAAATAACAGTGGGAGATCAAGTTTTTAGTTACAGGACACTGAAGCTGTGGAATAGTCTGCCTGAAACTATTAGAGATACCCCTTCAGTGTCAGATTTTTAAATCCAGGCTGAAGACTCACTACTTCAGTTTAGTGTACCCTGACTAGAGCTGCTGATTAGCTTTGCATACAGCAACTCAGTTGTTCATGATTAGTATTAAAATATAAATAATAATATACTCATATACTGTTACTAACACTCCCCTATTCTGTTTCTCTTCTTGGAATCCTCATATGGCACTTGGTGCCACATACGTACTGCCAAGTTGTTTGCCTGCCTATGGATAGATGAAGGAGCACTTGAATCATCTGGTAGATGGGTCCTTTTATCAGATTGCCGGGGCCCAGCACTAACTCAGCTGTGGAATGACCGATAGTGGGGAAAGCTTGTTGGCCGAGGACTCCAGGACTCTGACTGCATTTGGCTTGTCTGACTCATTTTCTACAATACGGCTGTGGTTCTACAATTAACTGATGAACAGATTTTGTTGTTTTTCATTTATGATAAAGACTTGCGACTTTGCTTTTGATGTATTTTAACAGATCTACATTCTTATGTGTCATATTTCTGTATTTAGTGAGTGGTATAAGCTATTCTTGCATTTTCCCTTGAGAGTTGTCGCATTGTTCTGTGCCTGCACTGGGTGAGGAACGCTGTGCTAGAAGAAAGTAGTTTGTACCATTATATTGTATTTTTGAGGTGGCAATGTGAAGAGGATTACTTGTGTTTTGTTTTGTGTATTGTATTTATCCAGTTTGTCCAATGTACCTGGAAGGGGGTCCCTCTCTGAATTGCCCTTCCCAAAATTTCTTCCATTTTTTTTTCCTACAAGGTGATTTTGGGAGTTTTTACTAGTCTACTTAGAGTATCAAGACTGGAGGACTGTCAAATAAAGGGACCTAATAAAGCCCACTGATGTGATTTTGGGCTCTGTAAGAAGTCAATTATTGTTGTTGTTATTAGTTAAATATGTAAAACCATAGAGCTGGATGTACAGTACTTCTTTTTCACAAAGCTGTATCTGCTGGAGTGAGAGTGTTTCTCTGCTGTTTTTGCTCTTTTGCACATGAGCCAAAGTCTCACAGCTGAGCTGGAATCAAAGCTGCTATATGCACACTCACAGCAATTAGGCAGAATTTCAAAAAATTTGTATGAGGATATTTGCCATCCACCTTGAGTCTTTATTTCATTTTTATACTAGTCAGATGATTCATAACAGCGAGACATGATTGAATTTTGCCAAAACGTTCAGGAGCACAATTAGCACTGATTGCAGTGCTCATGTTAATGCAGGATTTTGGAGCATAAGGTAGGCAGAAGCATTGATAATGATGAGACAAAATGTTATTTTTTTCCAAGAGTTAAGTTTTTTTTATAATCTTTCTTTCTTCCAGCTGTTATTTTTAGTTAAATGTGGAGATTGTGATATTCACAGCTAATACGTGCCTTTGAGATTGCCATCTATTCTCATTAGAAAGGATTTGCCCATACAAAATGTATCTGAATAAGGAATTAAGTAAAACCCATCCTAGTTTTGTTAGAAAAAGGACTCATTTGCATAATAAGTACTGGCAGGTGTTTTATAAAAGTGTGATAGTCAGTGGTGCTAGAGGGTCCTGCAGAAACATTGAACATTTTTGTAACAGGAATTTTTACAAAATGATTTTTAAGCAGGGATATACAGGCGACTTTATACCAAGAACCTCACTTTGCATTGAAGCCCATCTGAAAAACGCAGTGTCCCAATTAAAAGAATGGGCACCGTTAACAGAACCCAAGTTAGTTCAAGTATTGTGACTCACTGCGTGACAACGCAGATCAGACAGCGGAGAAGCATTCCAGGTCAATATTTGACAAGGCCATGGTACTTATGCTGCACAGAGACTTTTCAAGGCCATTAAATGTGACATTAGAGGTCTACACCTTTGAGCAGCCTGTCAGAAAATGGTACTTGAGCTTTGAGAAATGCAGAATAAATAAAGATGGTTCAAGTTATGACTAATAAAGGTAATGCTCAGCTGAACAGAGCATCCATTAGCTGGGGAAGGTTCACATTAAGACACCCAGCACTCACTCAGACTTTTTCTTTCATTTGTTTCAGTTAATAGTTTGTCCAGTTTTCCAGGCTGTTCATTTGAAAACACCAACACCTTATCAAAAGTTATTCCTGGCACCAGGCTGTCTTCCAGTTCCCTGCAGCTCTTTGAATATAATATCTGGGGGAAAAAAGAAGATGGATGGATTTAATTTAAATTTAAAGTGTTATTTTTTTCACATTTAATATGCCTTACCATATAGGAGTTGGAGCTTGTGATTATATTTATTATTAAGCCTTATTAAGGCAGATGTTAAAGCAACAACTTGAAAATGTCTTCTTGTCCAAATCCGCTAATTGCATTAAAGGTTCATACGGAGGCAGATTATGTCTTGGCGATATCAGCGCAGGCAGGAGTCCACTTTCAAAGTGGCTGTTTACACCAGGCCAATGTGGAGTCATTGACCAAACTAACCAGCATGACTTTGGGATGCAGATTAAATCTGGAGTGCCAGGAAAAAAATGTGCAGATACCACACAGACCTGTTGGTAACAAAGATGAATCCCTGAATTGGGCTGGGGCACAAAGGGCATGGGGACTGTCATAAACCAGCTGAGTTTTAGAAACTGAATACAAGTGTACTGGTAAAGATTTTGGGTCCTTTATCTCAGGGGGTGGTAGAAGGACAACTGATTAATTAATTATTATACAATATTTCTTCCATAGGTGATTTTTCTACAATTAGTAAGTGGTGGCCTATATTGGGTGGATCAAATAGTGTATTACACAGAGATAATATCGATAGTTATATAATAGAATTATTTTTTGTAACAAAGGTAACAAATTAAACATATTTGTAACTAATTTGTAGTTATTAAACAACTCAAATATTTTCTTTGCTTCTGCATATCTGAAACTTTTTGTAGACTTAAAATAATACTTGACATCCCCTTAATAGTTGCTGAAAGAAGGAGTTTTTGTTTATGAATATGAACGTTACCCGAAAAGATAAATGAATTTATAACAAATCAGTACAGTTAGAATCAGAAATATTCAATCCCTCAAAGATTGCAAGGATTTACCAATGAAAGTTTTTACAAAGAGCTAAATTTTGCTTGGATGACTTCTTTATCAGTTACAGTATATTTGAAATCAACAAAGAAAATGTATGATATAGTAATCATAACCGGAAATTTCATTAATATAGCCATGTCACAGTCTTTATATATATTATGCTACTGTGGCTGTCTGTTTGTCTGTCCAGGATTTTAAATCACCTGTTGCTCGCAAACTGTTTGACGTATTGTGACGTCTACGTCACGTCTTTTATCAGCTTTCGGGGTGAAGATTGACGTCCAACGTTATTCCTCTTTTTATTATTATTTTATTTTATTGTAGAATCAACTCTTGGCAGCAGCCAGCAGGGCGGCTGTGCAGTTCAAGCATACGAGTGGTGTTCTCATCCCTACCACCTTCGCCGTCACTTCCCCTACCTCTTCATATCTAAAATCATTCTTGAGGCAGATTGAAGACTTGAGTGCCAACTTAAGTGAAAATGTAAAGAAAACGTACTAAGTAATTGCAACACAAACACCGACTTAATCAGTTTTAACACAAAAAGATGCCAACAAAAGAAGTGAAGAAGCGGGCCGCTAGGGTGGAGAAAAGAAGAGCTGCTCAGGAAGCAGCAAACGCATCAACCTTTGAGCAAACGAATGCTAAACGTACAGAGAAAGACGATGAAAACTAGGAATCCTTAAAACAAGTGTATTCACTGCATGTTATTATGCAGTATGCCGTTACTGGTCTAGTATATAATATTGACATCTTTAAAACCTTCTGCTAGTTTTAATGGCCTAAAGAGGAGCTAAAACATAACTAAGCATTTGGGAATTCAATAATGATCCTTACTTGGATTCAACCGTGATGCTTATGTAAAACCCACCCTTGAAGATGTTAGAACATCAGAACAATGTAGATGAGAACAGACCAATCAGCCCAACAAAGCTTGCCAGTCCTATCCACTTAATTCTTCTGAAAAAACATCAAGTCTAGTTTTGAAAGTCCCTAGAGTCCTACTGTCTACCACACTACTTGGTCACTTATTCCAAGTGTCTGTGGTTCTCTGTATAAAGAAAAACTTCCTAATGGTTGTGCAAACTTTATCCTTAACAAGTTTCCATTTGTGTCCCCATGCTCTTGATGAACTCATTTTAAAATAACAGTCATGATCCACTGGACTAATTCCCTTCATAATTTTAAACTCTTCAATGTATCCTCTTAATCTTCTTTTGCTTAAACTGTATAGGCTCAGCTGTTTTAATCTTTCCTCATCATTCAACCCCTGTAGCCCTGGAATCAGCCTAGTTGCTCTTCTCTGGACCCTTTCTAGTGCTGCTATGTCCTTTTTGTAGCCTGGAGACCAAAACTGCACACAGTACTCCAGATGAGGCCTCACCAGTGCATTATAAAGATGGAGCAGAACCTCCTGTGACTTGTACTCCACACACCTTGCTATATAACCTGACATTCTGTTAGCCTTCTTAATGGCTTCTGAACACTGTCTGGAAGTCAATAGTGTAGAGTCCACTATGACTTCTAAATCCTTCTCATAAGGTGTACTCTCAATTTTCCAACCACCCATTGTGTATTCAAACCTAACATTTTTACTTTCTATATGTAATACTTTACATTTAGCTTGTCAGCACTTACTGACAGCAGGTTTTAGAAATTATAAAGGCTAAAATATGCTCCACCAAGTACTGAAGCTGGGGGGTGAATAGTAGAGCACATGCCCATTTAATAAAAGAGTTCCATTTTTCATTTTAACTCAAACTGAAGTCAATTTACGTTCTCAAAATAACTAAATATGTGTCAATAAATATATTTTTTTTTGTTTAATGAGACTTTTCATTATATTTTTTCATTAACCTTGATTCGTATCACTATAATGTCTTTTGAGGTGAGGGGGTTGAATATTTCTGACTGTAACTGTAAATATTTGGGTGAATTGTGCACATTTATTTGTATCAGCAGGTTTATTTTTGCTGGCAGGAGGAGGAGGTGGGCACGGTTGTCTTGTTAGGTTCAAGGGGTCTTCTCTCACAAAATACGATAGAACATCAAATCTGTAAACTTCAGTTCCTGAAAATGGAAACTTTGTGAATCAATCCAAAATCATTTTTCTTAACATAGAGGGACCAAAGCGATACACTGCAAATTGCTATTCAGTAGTATTAAAAAGAACACCAGTTGTGTTTAAACTTACAAAGTACTAATTTTCTAAAACTGAGAATTTACACAATATCATTTTAACCTTATTTGTAATGCAAATAATGTGCATCATAGGTAAATTAATGGAAGGAATTATCAAGAAAAAGACTGATCAACACATGGCAAGAATGGGAAAACACATGAGAGGTTTGAAAATCAAAAGTACACCTTATGAGAAGGACTTAGGTGTCATAGTGGACTTGACACTATCAACTGCAAACAGTGTTCAGTGCTCAAGTTTTATAAAGCACAGGTGACGCCTCACCCAGAGTACTGTGTGCAATTTTGGTGACATACTGTAGCAGCAGTAGAAAAAGTCCAGAGAAAAAAGACTAGGCTGATTCCCGGGCTGCAGTGGATGAGCTACAAGGAAAGATTCAAAGAGCTGAGTCTTTTCAGTTTAAGCAAAAGAAGATTAACAGGTAACATGAATGAAGTGTTTAAAATTAGGAAGGGAACTAGTACAGTGGAACAAGAGTTTTACTTAAAAATTAGTTCTGCAAGAACATGGAGACACAGTTGGAAACTTGTTAAGGGTAAATTTCTCACAAACCTTAGGAAATTTTCAAACAGAGAACTATAGACACATGGAATACATTACCAAGTATTGTAGTAGACAGTAGGACTTTTAGGGACCTTCAAAACTGTTATTTTGGAAGAATTAAGTGGCTAGGACTGGTGAGCTTTTTTAGGCTGAACGGCCTGTCCTCATCCAGATTATTCTAATGTTTTAACCCCTTGTTGCCTAAATTTATTTACAGTTATTTCAAAAAAGAAATTATTTGTGTTTTTGCTGTCACGTGGATGCTAAATTAAGAAGAGATTGTTAATTTGAATCGTCAAGGATGCCAGGGGCGATGACCCAGCCAGGATGCCGTAAAGGACCGGAAGAGGGCGTATGCCCATCTGGGATCACGTGGGGGCCTCTACCCTGGTTGCTTTGGGGGGCACGGGTTGAGGGCTTGGAAGCCCAAACCTGTAGGGGCCCGTGGTCACCGCCAGGGAGCGCCCCGGTGCCTTGGGAGCCCTGGACCTCAGCACTTCCGCCACACCAGGAAGTGCTGGGGGGAAGAGGAGCAGGAAAACCCGGAGGACTTCCGGCTACACAGTTGGTGCTTCCGCCACACTGGGGTGTGTCGGCGGAGGCTCCTCAGGAAGCACCTGGGGCCCCTCCGGGCGTGCATAAAAGGGGCCGCCTCCCTCCAGTCGACAGCAAGAGTCGGGTGGAAGTGGACGGAGCTCAGAGGAGAGGAGTGGAGGCGGACTGAGGACTGAGCAAAGCATTGTCGTGTGGCCAGGACTTGAAGGGGTGATTGGTGCTGCGGCACTGGGTTTGTGCACTTACTTGTAAATAAGTATTGTAAATAAACACGTGTGTGGTGAAACAACATGTCTGCCTGTCTGTGTCCGGGCTGTACCCCACAGAATATAACACACAAGCAAACAATAAACTGGTTCGTGTTTTTATCTTAGTACAACTTACCTCAAATTTGGACAATTTCTCGAAATTAGCAGCCAAAATCCATGTGCACGGCTATGCTAATACTTTGCTTCTATCAGGCAGATGTAGTTTCCACTATGACGGCTAGATGGCCTGACTAGTGCTTCCAATACAATCCTTGGTACGTATTGAATATGCATTCAATACGCTGCATTCAGGTTGGAAACAGTTTGATGTGATTTCACAACAATTGTCTACAAGAGGTTAACGTTTGTGATGGCTTATGGGCAATTCAAATGCACACAGTGCAGTGCTCTGCCATTAGTCTAGTTGAAGCCAAAGTCAGATAAACATGGATGCTGTGCTGCATGATTAAACCATTGCAATACAGCTATCCACAGGGAGATTTCTTTGGGCTGAGGGAGTGAAACCTGCTGAAATTCAAACATGGCATTTACTGGCCACAGAAGTTCATGTTTGGAATCATTAAGCTATAGAACCTTTTTCCGTCTTCCATGTACCTTCTGGCAAATTCTGTGTGTGTGTGTGTGTTTTTCTTCTTTTTTGTATTTCATTTTAACAGTACAGTAGCTTTCTGTTTGCCCCTCGCCCATGAACACCATCCTCTGCAATTGGATCCTGGACTTCTTGACAGAGAGGCCCCAGGCAGTTCCGATGGGCCACAACACTTCCAGCATCATCACACTGAGCACTGGAGCACCGCAGGGCTGTGTGCTTAGTCCACTGCTGTTCACCCTGCTGACTCACGACTGCACAGCCATGCACAACACCAATCACATCATGAAGTTTGCGGATGATACGACGGTGCTGGGACTAATAAGCAGGGATGATGAAAGAGCATACAGAGATGAGGTGAAACAGCTGTGAAGCCAACAATCTATCTCTCAATGTCGACAAGACAAAAGAGATAATCATGGACTTCACGTCCTGCCCACATCCCACTCAGCATCAACGGTTTAGATGTGGAGATTGTTAGGAGTACCAAGTTCCTCGGTGTGCACATACAGTAACTAAGGAACTTACGTGGACACATAAGCCCAAGCAGAGACTACAATTCCTGAGGTGGCTGAAGCGAGCATGTCTTCCCCCTTCCATCCTCACCATGTTCTACAGAGGCACCATGGAGAGTCTCCTGACCAGCTGCATCACTGTCTGGTATGGAAACTGCAACATATCCGACCGCAAGCGCCTGCAAAGGATAGTGAAGACAGCAGAGAACATTATTGGGGTGCCTCTCCGTTCACTACAGGACATATTTTACAAACGCAGTGTCCGCAAGGCTTGCAGCATTGCGCAGGACCCCTTACACCACTCACATGGACTTTTCACACTTCTGCCATCCAAGAGAAGATATTGTAGCATCAAAGCCAAATCTGCCAGGCTGCAGGAGAGTTTTTACCCCCAAGCTGTTAGACTCCTTAACACCTGGCTGCCCCCTGGGATGTTCCACACAGCCTCAACCACCTTTAAAAACAGAACTTTTATACATGAAAACCACTATCCTGCAAAGATGAGTGTGCATGTAGAAAAGACCTGAAAATCTCATACTGACCTTTAAGTATTTTGACACTCTTGATATCCTTCTGCTGTGAAACATTCTGACCTGTCATTGTTTACACACGTCTTAAACAACTATTATCATACACTGATAATCTCTGTATTAACTATATCTATTATTTATTATTTATTTATTCATTATATTACATATCTTACACATCAATATTGCTGCTACTTCTTTGTCCTATCTTTGTACAATGTCTTGTCTTGTTTGTGTTTTAATTTTTACATTTTTAAATTTTAATTCTATTTTAAATGTATTATTTGCACATCATGTTGTTACACTGTTGACCCTGAGCTTCGCAATTTCGTCTATCTGTATACTTGTATATGGTTGAGATGACAATAAAGTTCACTTTGACACTTTTGACTTTGATAAAGCTGCAACTGGTGAAACAGCCATGCAAAGTTATTATCTGCACAGTCTTTCCAGTCTCGGCCACTGTAGCTTTTAAGTCCTTCAGAGTTCTCATAAGTGTTTTTGATGGCCTAACTCACTAGTCATATTCTTCTTGCACTATCAATCAGCTTTTGTGGGTTGTCTATTCTACAGTAGGTAAACTGTCCCATACTCTTTCCCTTTGTTAAAGATAGATTTCATTGGACTCCCAGGGATAATCAATGACTTGTATGTCTTCTTATCTCCATCCCCGGACTTGTGCTTCTAAATCACCTTTTCATGGAGTTGCTTGGGGTGTTCCTTTGTCTTCATTGCGCGTGTTAGGCCACCATAGTGGCTGACCACAAGTTGGCCCTTCCAGACAAGGTGCATTTAGGCTACAATTATTTGAAACTCTAAGCAGATGATCTCCATTGAACTAATTATGTGAATTATAAAACCAATTGGCAGCAAAAGTGATAAGGGTATCATATTTATTGGGGTGAACACTTACACAATCTTTTTTTTTTACTTTATATCTGACATTAATTTACACCTCCTCGTAGAAATCTATTTTCACTTTGACAAAAAAGCCAAATTAAAAGTGATTCACTGTTTTAAATGTCTACTTGTATATAGTCACTGCATTTACAAAATGATATCTTAATACGTTAAGTGCTATTTGTTTGTTTCATGATGATCATAATGTTGTGCACAACAAGCAATTTCAAGAGTACATCTCTAACTAACAGAGCTGAATTGTGTATCTTCTTTATGGTCGACACAAAGGAAAAGATGAATGCCTTGGCAGATTGAAAGCAAGAATTTGTTCATCCTTGACAAGGGTGAGGTGTGACTGTAAGCATGAACGGCTATTATTTCACTTAAGAACTAAACGTAACAGTACCAGCAAAGGAAAACAGAACTTGTGAGAGCTTATCCTACAGTTCTCATTTATTTTTTTATTTGACCAGCTCATGTTAAGAATGAATGAAACATTCTCATTCTGCAGCTAATTGTCCGTGTATGTCTTATACTCTAAACATGATTTTCTCAGTATTACAGATAAACACAGTAGCGGGCACAATCAAATCAAACAGCGGATTTCAGCTCTCGTAATTGGAGTTGATCATTCTTGAAGCGTGAAGACAGCTTATGCTGTTTTAAAAGTCTCAAACTGCCTTAATTAACTTTGTCCATAGAGGATAGCAGTGCATTTTAGCTTTATTCTGAAAAATAGCCGGGAGATAGTTAGTCTGTCGGAGTGCACTGTGTTTATCCACTTGGTGGCTCCTTCACTTAAACAGCAAGAAGACTTAACTGCTTAGTAAAATTGTCTTTAATGGGAACAATAATTAAGAGAGAAAATGGGATTTGCTGTTACTATAGATTGTTGTCCCTGTGATGCCCCGTGCCCTTGGCCCAGCAAACATTAAACTCCAGGGATCTTGTATCTTGAACAAGTGCTAGTGAAACAATAAGAAATATAAACTATATTTTTATTGTCAAAACAATGCTCTCCTTTAATAAAATATGTGTAATTTTTTATTGTAGTCATCATTACGCACATCTTAAAAAAACACAGACAAAATCAATGTTGGCTTATGCACAGTAAAAAGGAAAGCAAGAATACGTTAAAAATTCCAAACCGACTCTTCTTCCTTGACATAAAAACAATGATCACAACACCTCCACATAAACTGGAGGTTCTGAGGTTTAACACTACAACACTTTGCCTCGATCAGTTCCAACAATAGCAACATTTATTTCTACAGCACATTTTCATGCAAACAATGTAGCTCAGCTCAAAGTGCTTTACATGATGAAGAAAGAGAAAAAAGACAAAAATAAATAATTAAAATTAGGGAGCACTAATTAACATAGAATAAAAGTAAGTAATACAAGTTCCACACCTCTGTTCCCTCTCTGTTGTTATGTTTTATGTATTGGTTGTCTTTGTATTATAATTTTTCATACTTTGATGTTATTTCTGTTGATTTAGTTTTGTATTATTGTCTAATTATGTATGGTGTCTTTAATTGTATCGATATTCCGTGTTCCTTGTGAGCGGGACCACCCTGATGTCGCCACACATGAGCCCATCCTCTGCCTGTTTAGATCAAAAGGAGAGAAGGAGACCTCAGGCACGGTGCATTGAAGTTGCCTGGAGTTACTGGGAGTATTGTCCTTGTTTGGAATTACTGCTTTTTTTATTTTTCTTACTCTGTTTCTTGGATTATTTTTTGGATTAAGTGTATTGTGACCAGTGTGCTGCATTTCAGTGTCAGGTAACTCCTTTGTTGCTCTTTTGAGAAGTTTTGTTAATTTTCTTTTGATAATGTTAAATAAGTATTTTTCATTTACAAAGATTATTTAGTGGATTGGTCTCTTCGGCCAAAGGTTTTTACAGTTTTTCTTAGAGAGGCATTTTTTTTTAAGTTTGGGACATTTTGTTTTATATTGTTTGGCTTAGTTCTCATTTGGGCCTACAAAACCTGAAGCAGGTCAGTGCAGGAGGGATTAAGCCCATTGTGGTGAAGCCATCTCCAGGCAGGCAAATCAGGCCTGACCTGGACAGTGAAGACTTTTGGAGGTCTACCTTCTTGTTATGGCTTTAACTCCATATCATGAAATGTATATTCAGAGACACGATAAAAGCACTTATTGCTACAGTACTTTCCCTCAATCTGTTCCACACCTCAAAACTTTCTTGATATTCAGAGGTCTGATCAAAGCACTCCTGAATATCATTAACTTCTGCAGCTTTTACCATATTCTTGCTATCCACAAACTCAATGACAACTGTCATTCCACTCTGCATAGTATTTTCTGGAACTGGTTTTCAACACACTAGCTTCCCTGCTCTCTCATTAGTGTGCTCAGCAGGCTTGTTTCTGTAAAGAAAAATAACAGTAATCATAAACATAACACTTCCCATAATCCACTTAGGTGTTATATCCTCCCTAAGAGACATTTCCATTAAATTCAGCTGACCTGTAATTATCCTTCCTGATTACTCTGCAGACCATCCTTATTGGCACAAAACTACTGCAGCTTCACCCATGTGCCCCACATGCAATCACTTCCTCTCATCTCTACTCCAGCCAACAAACTGCTTCCGTGCCACTAACAAAACACCCCTCTCTTGGTAAATGCATATTCTCCTAACTGTTAACACTTTTTCTAGCCTATAACTAGTGTGATGGATGGCTGGCAGCTCAACCTGGCCAGGACGCCCAAAGAGTGGAAGGATTGGGGTTGGCAGCTCCTTTGGGATTCCCTCAGGGCACCATGGGATCTGGAGTTCAGCTTCACAGCCCTGCTGGGTACCGTGGGTGCCGTCAGAAGACGCTGCAAGAAGACCTGGGGATTTTTTACTTTCCATATAGCCCAGAAGTACTCCTAAGTTCTCCATCTGACCTGGAAGTGCTGGCAAGTCATGTGAACAGAAGAGGAGAAGCACTTCTGGGTCAAGAACTATATAAAGGACTAATGGGAACCCAGCAAGCGAGCCAGAGTGGGAAAGGAGTAGGACAGAGCTTGCTGGGAGGTGTGGAGGAGAGATTTATAGAAATTGTATTGATTATTGTGTATTATTTGCCTGTTTATTGAGGTTGTGGTGCTTTGGGCACTGTTTTGGAGAAGAAAAGCATTAAAATGACTTCTCATTGTTTTTACCCAGTGTCCTGTGTGTCTGTCTGTTGGGTTTAAGGTGTCAACAGCAACCTCTAATGTACACATCAGTTAATGATGCCAAAATTAGTCGACAACTAACAGTTCTGTGACACCATCTCTCACCATTCCATGCTGGTGTTCACCTTCCTCCCATTGTCGTGGCACCTTGTAACTTTGAAATTGAGTTAGATGATCAGAAAATGGATAGCTGGAACATGTAAATACTAAAATGACCATGTTGCTCATTGTCCACATATAGTTCATTTTTAACAATAAAAATTGAGCACCACACAACACAAGCACATGATTCTACATACAGTAAATAGGACCTGGCTCATGAATTGGCCTTGTAATTGACCGCCATGCCATCCTGGGTTGGTATGTACCTTTTACCTAATGAACTCAATGTAATCAACCCTTAATATTAAATTATTCTGTATATCCTATAATGTTTTTAAATGCTACAACAATGTTTATTACCATCATACAAGAGATAAGAGAGCTACACGCACTCTGAGACAATGGGAACACATAAGATTTTTACTTCCTGCTCACGTTAGAAGATTAGGCCAAACAAGCTGTGTTTGCGTTATAAGGTAAAGTAGAAGAGAGGTGCAAGTCCTGACAGCTGCGTAACACTCCACTGATTTGAGGCTGGCAACTTGTCCGAAAGTGAAAATCTGGACGACTCCTTTAACCTTGCCTTTTCCAGTTGAGGGAGTTTCATCTTGCTGACAACAATGCAGATAACGGCAGATAGGCCAGAGCGTGTTCACATGTGGTCAGATGTCAGCCGTGATGCTTTCCTTCCTACTGCTACTGAAAATAATGCATAAAAATAAACTGGATAATAAGAGTCGAAAAATAAAGTAAATATGCCAGGCTGTCTAGAATTGTTGAGTGTCAGTGCCTGTGGACATATGAATAACTAAAATGCAAGAAAAGGCGGCAGGCCTGATGATGACTAGCACTCTTATTTTATGGATGCCCTGTCTTCATATTTAGGTCAAAGAAATATTCATTCATTTGCAGAGGTGAACAAAACCTGCTTCAGTAAGAAACTGGAGCAAGCAGATTCAGACAATAGATGAATGCATTCATTCATTGAGGTTTTGGCTTACATTTTCCAGTAAATGATTACAGGGAGCTTACCTTAACTACATTCTTTGCCAGGCAGGAATCATCTGTCAGAGGGGTTCCTGGTCATTTACAGTAATCACACCAGTAAGGAGACTTCAAATAACTAAACTTTAAAATCTTTGAGAGGTTAGAAAACTGGGGTACAAACTTCTTAACTGACAGAGACTATAACAAGTACTTATTATTATTACTATTATATAATTTATTGATTATTATTGATTTATTACTCTATATATCAGGTACACTGCCATTTGTGAGACTCAAGGACCGCGTTTCTGTCTTCTTTTCTCTTCACTCTGTACATGTCATACTATAAATATAACACCAGGTCATATGACACCTGCAGAAATTCACAGATGATTCTCCACTTATGGGTTGTATTGATAAAGGGGATGAGACAGAGTATAGAAATCAGGTGGAGAGATTTGCAACTAAACATTAGCAAACCAAAGAACTGGTTGTTGACTTTTGCCTCACCAAAGAGAGTATATGTCTGGTTAATATCCCAGAAGTAAATGTAGAGGTAGTGGGCTCCTACAAGTACTTGGGGTTGGACTGGTCTCATAACACAGAGGAACTATTTAAAAAAAGGCAGAGCAGGCTTTTTTTTTCTTAAGGGACTGTGTTCCTTTCATGTTGGAAGTGACATCCTTCACATCTACAACTCTGTGATGGCCAATGCAATTTTATACACTGTGGTGATTATCTGGGCTGGTAACATCACTTTGGTAACAGGATTGGCACTCCAGCCACTATAAAAACTTCACACAGCTCTGAAACGGCAGACAGGACTCCTTTCTGCTCCCTGCGGTAGTAGCTCTACTGTAGCAACCAATAGGACGAAGGCTGCTAGCAGTATGAAGGTGATGGGGAGAAGCCCTCGGGAACCTCATCCCCAGAAGAGTTGAAAACGCTGGAGAGCCAATGGGGTCAGGCCTGGTGGGGATCAGAACTGGTGTGGTGCTAAGGCATCACCCACTGCTCGGGTCCCAATTTGAGGCTGCCCATCTGGGTAGGCAGGTGGAATGCCTTGTCTCTGTGGCATGATGATCATCTTGCACTGTTGGAGGAGCTTTGTAAAGTCTGTATTTCAGTGTAGCACTCTCAGATGGCAGCACTCTGTGAGGTGCGCAGACCTGGGGCCGGCCATATCTCTGTAGGTGTGTACACTTTTTATTGGTCTGGTCACTCTGGTGGCTGTCATACTCGGGCTATAGCTGTTGCTGTGGTGGACTGGCTCCGCCCGATGATGTTTGATGTCACTCCATTCAACAAGCGTATTATGAGATTCAGATTAAGGCACTCTCTAGTGTGTATGCTCTAACCGCGGTGAGTGATGTCTCAGTAAGGGAGACATTTTATTAACAACTTTACTTGGTGGTTGATCGGTGCCTGCAAGGTGCCACTTCTCTGGGTGACTTCAACGGTACCACTGACATTGACAGGGCTGAATATGAGGATTGTGTCGGTCACCATGGGTCTGGTGACTGTGGTGATAGTGGATCCATGTTCCTTGACTTTGAAAAAGGTCATGGGCTGCGGATCACTGGATACTGGTTTCTGTGCCCTAAGCTGCATCGTTGGACTTAGTATTGGTGGTACGGTGAAGGATATTGATCAAATACTCCTGGGCAGATGCAGGAGGCTCCTACAGTACTTCAGAATCTACAGGAATGCCCAGTTTGTGAATTCTGACCACAGCTCTGTTGTTGCTGCTCTGAAGATTCAGTTTAGGTCCAGTAGTCTACCACCTACTAGGAGAATGAGACTGGACATGGCCAGACTCCAAGATCAGGCTGTTTCTAATGATTTTGCATGCAGTTCATGTGAAGACCTTGTAGGCTTAGATGCGACTGCTAATCCTAATGTGATGTGGGAGACCTTCCATGCCAAGACCCTGAAGGTTGCTGAGGGATGTGTTGGTGTTGTCTGTGTTCCAAGAAGGAGGTATTTCATCTCACATGGCACCCTGGATGTCATCGAGAGGAGTCACAGCTCCTGGCTTGATGGCAGCTCTGCTCTGTACTGGGAACTGAAAAGAATGACTGTGAGGGCTCTGATAAGGAGGTTTTTGTTAGAGGAATCTGTGACCAAGTGATACACCGCCTATGGTGTAATGACCCACATCCTGCTTACAGAGAAATCTAGTGTATTGGAGAGTTGGAGTCAGGGCAGGATGGAACGGTCCTTACAGATGACATTGCAGTTGTAACCCGTTGGGCTGGCAACTTTGAACAGCTGTTTAAAGCTGATCCTAAGGCTAGGACATTGAACATCTCTGGGTCCACACTTCTTGAGACTGAAACTCCAATTAGCTGTGAACCACCCAGTCTCACTGAGACTGCAAAGGCTGTGAACCAGCTAAGGGTAGGGAAGGTTGCAGGGATCTGTAGTATCCAGAGTGAACTTCTCCAGGCTGGTGGTAAGGCTGTCCTCTTTTGCTTCTATTTGGGAGACAGGAATCATCCCAACTGATTGGAAAACAAGAATTGTTGTCCCTATCTGGAAAGGGAAGAATGATTGCCTGGATTACGGCAACTACAGGGAGATAACACTGCTATCAGTGCCGGTAATTTCCTTGCAGGATCCTCATTGTTGAAGACCCTAGCAGCTAGACAAGGCCAAGGGGAGACCCGTGTGTCTGATTGGGGGGGTTGCCAGCCAGAATCCTGAGGTGTTTCATTGTGTGGTGAGTGTGGAAACGCGCTCTACCAGTACATGCTCCTCAACCTGACCTAACCTGTAATATCACTTCAAGAGCCCTCAGTATCAACAAGCTAATTAAAACATATAGGATGCATTCTGAATCCCTGGAGGTAATGGCAAAGGAGAGAATTAAAACAAAACAGAAAGCATTTATAAAAATGCTGCATATCTTCTCTCTGACACACTAATATTAAGGACATTCATCCAGATCATTCAGTAGAAGTGTATGAATAAATGCTACTGGGGCTCCTTTATACCAACAAAAATGACTCTGTAAGGGCAAATCAGAGGTTTTCTTTCTTTTTAAATTTATTTTTTTAGTCATTATGCATGTGTTTTTGTGAATATCGATGTATGTATGTATGTATGTATGTATGTATGTATGTATGTATGTATGTATGTATGTATGTATGTATTTATTTGAAAACCTTCTGTAAAAGCCAAATTTTCTACCTCGGGGGAATGTTTCATATTAAAGTCACCTGCAAAAATCTACCTATCTATCCAGAGGCCAAGCTATATCAAGTCCCATTCTGGACAATATCAGACTAGAAACCAACCAACATGTGAAGACTGGGAGCTAGTAGTAAGCATATTGAATGCACCTATCTATACATTTTTTTTATTCTAATAACATTTTTATTTCCAAGATAAACAGGTCTGTTACCAAGCAAAACAGTTACAATAAACCTGAATCATATATGACCTGCTTCAATTTAGTATACAATATTTTACCCCAAAACACAAAGGCCAAAAGCATAGCTAAAACAAAAGGACCCTGTGGAGAATTAAAGGTTAAACATCGGTTGGAGTTCAGCAGGGAAAAAGAAAATAAATGTCTCCTTTACAGATTAGTTAATTAAGTATATTGGGGTGTGGATTGATTTCCAGCTATTTGGGTGCTTAAGTTGTGTTCATTCTTGCCAAGTTTTAATGTTAGCTTGTGATGACCAGTTAATCCTTGCAGCTGAAAGTTCAAGATAAGCCAAGTTAAGAAAGGTAGCTTTCCAATGGGAAAAGGATAGAGCATCAGTGCACATTAATACTCCCTTAGCTGCTATTGTGCCCAGAGACAATGGCCTTTTATGGTTAACAGGTAACAAACAAAGATGCAAGAGTATAAATATGTGAGGAGAAAAAAGTATCTTTATGGATGAATTAGGGGCCATGAAACTCAAGGTATTTGACCATAAATTAAAAACTACAGGGCAATCCCAAAAAGTAAGTATGAATAAAAGTACCAGATATTTGATCACAACAGAATGGTCAAAAAGGACCCAGCGATAACTGCATGATGTAGCACCTAAGACATATTGCATTTGTGGGCAAAAGTAGCTTTACAATGGTGAGTACAGTGATACATTGGAACCAAAACTTAATCCGTTACAGAACCCCGTTCAAGTTCCAAATCGTTCGAGTTCCAAGACAATTTTTCCCTTTTAAAATAATAGAAACTGGATTAATCCGTTCCTGGGTCCCACAAACAAAAATTTTAGACGCTAGATTTTAAGGTAAAATATTAGCAAATAATAATAAAATTTGAATAAAAATGTAAATTAATAAAGTTAAAAATATAAAAAACTATATTTACCTTTAAAAGTGATAAGATCTTTCTTAACTTCAATTATAGCTCTAACAGCTTTCCTCTTACTCTTGTTTTCTTCTCTACACTTTTTAGGACCCATGGCAAATACACTAAGTAGTTATTACATAAAAAGTAACATAAAACAGGCACAAAAGCATAAAATTAGCAGCTAAAAAAGCAATGAAAATCACACAAGATGTTTTCACTACAGCGTCCGACATCAAACTGAATGGCAAAGCACATGGGTGGCCTGAGTGCTGGGGAAACGTATGAACAAACACAAACAAACAAGGTGCTTTGACATTCTTTTGAATTATTAGAGTTAATAAAGCTATTGTAGTAATCATAACCTACATGTCTTTTTACATATGAACAACTGTAAACATAATTTTACCTTCCCCTGTGTAATCAGTGCACAAACTTAAACTGTATTTGTCGGTGACTTGTGTTTCTTGAAACTAGGGGTATACTGTATGTTTGACACACTGAGTTCTAGGAGATGGAGGATATGAAATTAATATCAAAAAACCAGATTGTATTGTTCAGAAAGGGGATGATAAAAGTGAATCATGTTGAACATCTACTGGTCTTGAAACAGTTAAAAAGGAGGATAATTTTTTTTATAAAGGATGAGAGGGAAGTAATAAAGAAATAGGAATTTTAGCAGATTTAAAGACTGACCTTAACTGTACTATATATGAAAGAAAATGAAGGTGGAAGGAACTTCAAAGACAGAAACCAAGTTTTGGAATGCCCAGAGCCCATTCAATAAATAATTGATGTAAAAAGTCATATGCTTATTTTCCAAATCAAATTGTAACATATTATCATGTATTAAATAATTAATAAATTCAAACGTAATTACTACTGGTGCTCATTTTTTGAAATTGAAAAATGTGCATTTTTTTAACAGGTATTAGAGAGAAATTGATTATATTTGTTTAAGTTAAACAAGATTCTTTTTGAATCGGCTAAATCAAATGTGAAATTTTCATTTTAGTACTCTTGAACATATCAATGTTGAATGTTAAAGTCACCTGCGAGTAGTAAGCATAATGGATGAAAGGTTAACTGCTTATTGTTAGGTTCAAATCTATCTATCTATCTATCTATCTATCTATCTATCTATCTATCTATCTATCTATCTATCTATCTATCTATCTATCTATCTATCTATCTATCTATCTATCCAATACTGTACCTTATCCAATACTGTACCTTTCATTTCAAACTATTTCTCCATATATACTCAAGTTTGCTTTGACAGTCTGTATTTGTAAACTTTGGACTGGAAGAGGATTTCCTGGGGATCATTATCCAAAAATGCATAGACCTACCACATCAGCAAAGGCACATGTCAGACAATTTACTACAAAGGATACTCAGCTCACAGTGGCTCTTACTGAAAAATGGCATGCTTCAAGAAACATTGTAACCATAAGCTTTTAAATGTTCAGATGCTAAGGGCAAGGGCTTACCAGACAGGAGGGTGATCTGATGTAATTAGGTTTCTCTGTGCTCCTGAAACAATATCAGCTTTCCTAAGCCAGTCTGAAGGGAAGGAGGGAACTGTGAAAAAAGAAATTGTCTAACAGTTTCTCACATGCTGAAGTACCAAATACATTAACTTTTTCTACCTGTCTTCACCACCAGAGAGATGAAACCTGGCAGGCCATAAAGTTTAGATTAGAGAATCAGAAGATAATTCAGAAACGTAATAACATTACAGGCATCAAAACTAGAAAATAATTATGTTTTTTTTTTAATGTTAACCAAAACACAAAGCCAAAGAAAATATTGCCAGAAGTTAGATAACAAAGACATCTTATAGAAATATTGTAATATTTTAGCACATTTGTACATATTTCCTTTTCCTAATTGGGTTTTCTTCATGTGGGGAATTCATATCTGTTAATAATTTTTACTTTCCTTTTCTTTTCTAAAAATATTATTTTAGCTGTTATCTTTATTATTTTCTTCTTGCACATTATCACACTCTTGTTCACATTATTCCGGGGGCTGCAATTGTGACTTCACCAGAATGTCCTTGTATAAGTATGGTGGTACATGATGGACACTTTATCCATTAGTAGATTTTTGTGAATACTTTTTACTGGTAGTTAACGCATGAGACAATATGAAAATGTACACATTTACCCGTAACTCCATGTGAGGTAATGTTAAAGCAGGCTCAGCTGTCACATAAATACTATGGTCTCAAGTATGGATGAGCACACATAAGTGTATATCTTAGCATCAACTCACAGTTGGTCCTGGATGCACTATGCTGTAGTAACCAGCTTATTACTATGAAGATAAGCAGGGCTGGCTGGGTGATTGACATCTGCATTATTCTTTACAAACCTGGGAAGATTAAAGAAAACAAGCGTGACTCCTGGTGCTTTGCTTTGGATAAATATATCTCCACAGAAGTTAAGGGCAGATCATAGAGAGAGCAACATCATGCGAGTCTGAGAGACAATTGGGAACACTGGAAGAGTGAATACCACTTCAGTGACAAACAGGAATAGCTGTTTTTAATTTCAGTATAACTATTACTTTCCAAGGTATTTTCCATGGCCATGAGAGCAGTAAGGTGATTCTTCTGAAAGTATAGCTGAGGATCATTCATTGTTAAGTAAACATGCCCATTATCGGGCGTAACTCTCATTCAGTGTGTGTGGTCGGTGTGGAAGACAAATGTTCTCTTCGTTCCCTTGTACTAATTCATGTCTGAGAAGTAAGCTTTACAAAACCATGTAATAGCATGCTTTGTTTTAGCAAACAGAAAAATATTTGTGCAAAGAACTCAAGGTCTGAGCATTCCAAACATGAGTCTGCCTTATCACGTTTTCTCTTAGCTTACATCTGAACGCCATAACAAAAGGGGCCAAGAAATCAAGTTGCATAAGGGGCGTTGAAGGGGCTCAAGGATTGTGTATAATACACGTGTTGACTGTTACATTTTATAATGATATTAAATCACGCATTCTAGGGGTATAAAACTGGACCCCACCCAACAGACGGGGTTCAGAAGAGCCCTGACGCTGTCATGTACATTTGATTGTCTGCTTTTCTGAAACTCTTCTCACCGTGATTCTGAAAATAAAGCTGCTTTGTAACCGCACCTGCTGTCGGGTCTGAGATTTCGTCCACATCGGTCTTTCCATCGCAGTGTTTGATACTGTATTATTCTTGATGTTGTTGAGAAGCTTAATGCATTATTCTACCTTATTACAGTATATTTTTCATTTTATACTTATCCTTCTCCTAATTCTTCTTTCGGCTGCTCCCATTAGGGGTCACCACAACAGATCGTCTTGTTCTGTATCCTCCTGTCCTCTGCGTCAAGCTGTTACACCCATCACCTGCATGTCCTCTCTCACCACATCCATAAACCTTCTTTTAGGCCTTCCTCTTTTCCTCTTGCCTGGCAGCTCTATCCTTAGAATCCTTTTCCCAATATACCTAGCATCTCTCCTGTGAACATGTCCAAACCAACACAATCTCAGCTGTCTGATTTTATCTCTGAACCGTCCAACTTGTGCTGATCCTCTAAAGTACTCATTTCTAATCCTGTTCATTCTTGTCACTCCCAATGCAAATCTTAACATCTTTAACTCTGCCACATCCAGCTCTGTCTCCTAATTTTTGGTCAGTGCCACTGTCTCCAACCTACATAACACAGCTGGTCTCCCTACCACCCTGTAGACCTTCCCTTTCACTCTTGCTGATACCCATCTGTCACAAATCACTCCTGACACTCTTCTACGCCCACTCAACCCTGCCTGCACTGTCTTTTTCACCTCTCTTCCACAATCCCCATTACTCTGTACTGTTGATCCCAGGTATTTAAACTCATCCACCTTCGCCAACTCTACTCCCTGCATCCTCACCATTCCCCTGACCTCCCTCTCATTCACATACATGTATTCTGTCTTCTTCCTACTGACCTTCATTCCTCTCCTTTCTAGAGCATATCTCCACCTCTCCAGGGTCTCCTCAACCTGCTCCCTATTATTGCTACAGATCATAATGTCAGCAGCAAACATCAAAGTCCATGGGGACTCCTGTCTAATCTCATCTGTCAACCTGTCCATCACCATTGCAAATAAGAAAGGGTTCAGAGCCGATCCCTGATGTATTCCCACCTCCACCTTGAATGTATCCGTCACTCTTACTGCAGACCTCACCACGATCACTCTTCCCTCGTACATATCCTGTACAACTCTTACATACTTCTCTACCACTCCTAGGTTCATCATTTAATACCACAGCTCCTCTCGAGGCACCCTGTCATATGCTTTATCCAGGTCTAAATAAATGCAATTCTGCTCCTTCTGGCCTTCACTATACTTCTCCATCAACATCCTCAGAGCAAACATTGCATCTGTGGTGCTCTTTCTTAGCATGATACCGTACTGCTGCTCGCTAATCATCACCTCCATTCTTAAACTACCTTCCACTACTCTTTCCCATAACTTCATGCCGTGTCTCATCAATTTTATCCCTCTGTAGTTACAACAGCTCTGCACATCCCCTTTATTCTTAAAAATTGGTACCCCTTCTCCTGCCTCTGGACACGTCTTCCCCCTCTTCTTCTCCTTCAACGGCCAACAGTAGCCCAATTTTCACATGCATCTTGTTGGCTAACAGTACAGGAGGTGGCTGTTGTTAACCCGGGCCTCAACTGATCCGGTATGGAAATTTATATTATTGTCTGCATACTGATCTTGCAAAATTTTACACCAGATATCCTTACTGACATAATCCTCCCCATATATCCAGACTTGGGACCAGCACAATGAAACACACTGGTTTGTGCATCCCTTGTGGCAGGAATACTTCTCCTGCTCCTACTACTTTGGATATTATTATTATTATTATTATTATTATTATTATTATTATTATTATTATTAGTGTGGTGAAGCCTTAGCACCAATTTGCAACACGAGGTGGCGAAAAATTGCAATATCATTTCAGCTCAAATGCAGCCTCCTATTCGTTGTTGAGGGTGAGTAGGATGCCTGTTAAATACTTACTTTGTACTACTTTGAGGTAGGACAAATTTTTATCCTAGTCATACTTTTCTGCGGTGGACTGGCAACCTTCTCAGGATTTGTTTCCTGCCGTACGCCCTATGTTGGCTGGGATTGGCTCCAGCAGACCCCCGTGACCCTGTAGTTAGGATAATGGATGGATGGATAGTCATACTTTTAGCGTAATTCCTTTGAGTAATTCTAAGATGCTTTATATATACAGGCACTGTTTTTGAGTAGATAAAAACCACAGTAAAGAGTTGTAAGGACTCCCTGCTCTTTGTGGAAGAGCAAACAGAGCACACAATATTCTTCCTCCTTTGAGAATGTAACCACTGTTGTAGAAGAGGGAGATTCAGCTCACATAGAGCAAACCAGAAGAGTATCCTCCTAGGAAACTAGATGTATAGATCTATATACTGCATGTATAGAAGTAATGAATGTTCACTCAGCCATCCATTGTCTCAACATGCTTTTTAAAGCAGGGCTGTAGGGAGTTATGGCTGTATGTAATGCAAATCGCATAAGAACATTCACTGCATTGTGCATTCTTCATAAACACACTTGTTCTTAGTCAGCTAGTTTCAAAGTTATTACTTGTATTTAGACTGTAAGAGGAAGCTGGATTTCTTTTAATTTAAAATGATAATTAACAGTGATTTTGCTTTGATCATAACTACCATTGGGTCACTGCCATATGGAGCTTGCATGTCGATTTTGATTTGGGGACTTTGCTTTTCCCTCAAATTACATAATTTACTCACACTACATTGGACCCACATAAATTAGTATGTCCTGTGACAAAGTGGCTTCCATTCGGGGGTTGGTTCCTGCCTTGAACCTGATATGATGAGGGTCAGCCCCCCACAACACTGAATTTAATAAACTGCATTTCTTTTTACCCTATTGTAGAGAAAAGCCAAGCAAAATGACACCTTTTATTGGCTAACTAAAACGATTACAATATTCAAGCTTTTGAGGCAACTCAGGCCCCTTCTTCAGGCAAGATGTAATCCCTATTTAAATTGAGACAATGCCAGAGTAGTGACTGAAGTGCACCCTAAGTCTCCCCCTTCATTTTTGATGTAGCAGACACACGCCTGTCAGTCAGCTCATCAAGAACTCCTTGAAGAACAGGTGTGACTGATGAAATAACAAATTTCCATTTTCAATTTTCATTAGGAGTTAATTAACATAGGGCTTGAGGTAGATAATGAAATTAGGAAGATTCTTCTTTTTTAACATTTCAAAAGTCACAGCAAACTTTAGAAATGACTCCTCTGGGAGATATACATCCAATTATCTGGATCTGGTGGTTGGGGATTATGCTTACTCATGCAGCTTTTCAGAACCATTTTATATTAATTCAGTTTTTCAGGATATATATTTTTTTTCATATCTACTGTAACATTTTCATTAAGTACCAGTTATGTGAGGCATTATGCAAATTACACATTTATTTTTTCATTTACTGTAGTTTAACACTTGTGACTCAGATTCAAAGACTTGAATTTGATACCCGCACCCTGCCATTATCCACGTGGAAGAGGAAGTGTCATTCCCTGTGTCACTCTTACGTCCCCAAAGATGTGCGTGTTAATGGGCCCTAGATGAGTGCTAATGTGAGTGTGTGCAGGTGTGAGCCTTGTGATGGACTAGCACTCAGTTCTCAGGAGTGTTTTACTAATTGAATCTTTCCTCCTATTGCTGTTAGAATTTGCTGTGGCCACCCACCATGGTCCAGAACTGGATTAAACAGGTTTGAGAAAGGAATGAGGGAAATGTTTCCTTTTGCCCTGTGTCTTTTAACTAGAACATGGTAGTTCAGCAAATAAATGGATATTTTATTTCTATAATGACGCAGTGGTTAATGGTACTGATGCAGAGCTCCTTAGCTTCGAGTTCAACTCCCTGCCTGCTCCCTATGTATGTGTATGTGTGTTAAACAACAATGTTCCCTTGTCTGGACAATAAAAAGGCACCTTTCCAACATTCTAAATTTAAATTACAGGTGTTATGCAGGTGTGATAGGGATCAGCTTGAGTGCTCTGGTGATTGTAATTTCCTGGCACTCCTGGTGTTGGCACTGTATGCTAATGCCTTTTCTCTTTCTACATCTGCAGACTGGAATACTGGCAGTTGTACTACTGCTGACATCGCTTCCGGTGCCGATCCAACTGGACCCGCCTCTTCCTGCCAGAAGGCCCTTAAAACCAGAAGATCCGCCATCTTGAGTAAGTTCACTCTTGGATGAAAAGATATTCTGTGGTTTTGTGTTTGTTGCTTCATCAACAATTATACAGGGTTCATCATTTGGTGCCCCATCTCTTTATGATCCCTTTTGTCTTTTATTTTGTTACAGAGAAGAGAGAAAAAAGAGAGAAAAGAAAATTTGATTTAAAGCAAAAAATGCACTACAAGTATTTCATTCTGGGTTGTTTCCACCTCAATTTGCATTAAGAAAGAGGAAGACTGCAATTTCTTCAGCTCAAAATATGATTCAAATGATATTCTGAGCATGAAAAATACCAATGTCATAAATTAAACATAACTTATGTTTAAAAAAATAAACATTTGTGTCTACTGTAGTGAATATGATGTCTCATGAAAATGGTTTATGGCCAAGAAATTTCAGTTTCAGAGATGGAATCAGCACACCTAAATCTATGAAGTATACTGATTTTTTGCATGGGAGGATTCTGGTGCAGACCAGTGTAATTGCTTTAAGATAGTCCAGAATACTATACTTTATCATCACATACTGCAGTTAGTTTTTGTGATGGCCACAAGTGCCCGCATCCTTTGTACCTTCCATCTACTGCGATATCGATAGTCATGTACCGAGGACTAGGAAAATGAGGGCACAAACAACAAGCCTTGGTGTAACTACTCAGTGCATTTTATTAAACGCAACAACATTGTTCAAAATTGGGGCACAGTTCAGAAATCTTCAATAAATAAATAATCTATAAATAAACAGCGTTATGTAAGGGATCGAAAATCCAGTATATAATCAATCAACATAAGAACTGATCTTTTGTCTCCTTAAACAGTGTCACTCTGTCTCTCTCCCACGTCTTACCCTGCTCTTCCATTACCCAGGTATAATTGGCAAGGCTATGACTCCCATCTCAGCCAATTCCCATCGGCGTCCACCAGGACACACTGAGCCTGACTCCCTCAAAGTGTGGCCTCCATCAGCATCCACAGGTTCCCTAGAACATTTGATTATTCCTGCTTTCAAGTTCAACAGGAGGCACCCCTGGAGCGCCTCTCTCTATAATCCTTTGTGGATTCCCTGACCTTCTACCCATTATTGCTCTCAGCTAATTCTGTCTTCCGACTCTCGTTTCATTGATCTTAAGTCCTTTATTTCTTTTCTCTGCTGTCATTCTCAACATGTCCTTCTCTTTAATTTTCTTGTCCCACTCAAACCCCTATTTAAACTTTTGGGTGCAGGTGCTTTCAATGACAACCCATGGGGCATCATTTGGGAATGACTGGGCTGATCACGCTTGAATGTGAAGAAGCAGTTGGTCAATTTCCCCATTAAATACTCTGCGGCCACTCAGTTTTTCACCGGCATGCACCTACACCCATAAAGTCTGAGTGCCACTGCTTCTTTTTTAAAAATCATAAACCACTACGGACGCCTGGCACGCTTCACCACAGTTTTTCAATGCATAAATTGTTTAGTGCAGTCAATGTTAATTATATAAACTGGTAATACAACACTTGTCCTTTAGAATCCTGCATAATGTAAGAATAAACAACTTCTAAAAAACAATAATGCATTTTAAAAAATTGGTGTCCAAATTTTGTATATTCTAGTAAATAAAATATAAATCAACACAATGTCACAAAAGGATGGCATGGTGGTGCTGTGTTCTTTACTACTGCCTTCCAGACCATCTTGTGAATTCTGCTTGTTCTCCCCATGACTGTATAGGTTTTTCTCCAGGACTCTGGTTTATGTATCACAATCCTAAGGTTAATGAGTTCTCCAGCTATAGATGATGTAATGCTAGCTCTTTCTTTTGGTGATTTATCACTGGCTGATGTAACTTGACTGGTGTCATTGCAATAGCAATGTATGTGCAGTTGACCGCTCCGATTACATTTGGAAAACCAGATGTTGTTCCGAATTGCACTTTCATGTTTTCCAGTTCAACCACAGTATAAGGAAATCTTAGATATCTGGGAGACAAATGAATAATACCATCCCATACAGCTGGCCTGGCATGACTCATTGATGTTGATGAAATACCTGATCAGTCAGTAAGTTCACATTGAATGGCTCCTGTGGCTGAAAACCTGAGGGTGGACAGAACTTGCAAAGGAGGAGGTTGAGCACAATTCCTCAAAGTCTGCCTTTGTAAAGTCAGCACCAGTTCAGAACACAACTCTAAGAGGATAGCAGATGGAAATCAAAATCGACTTAGAAGTCTTTCTATATCATCTAAAAATACATGATCTCGTCTAATTCTTCCATTTGCAATGTCTTCTAACAAAGCTAAAGCAGCCATGTTAGTTAGAATAGTTTGGCAATTCCACGCATCATCTAATTTTACAGAATGATTACAATTACATTTTTAATTCATTCTGATGTATTTGATAAAACCTGCATCATAGATGTGAATCTAAGAAAGAAAAGCAGACCACAGAAACAGTAGCACTCCTTGACGCTGAGTGCTGCCAATTAGAAAAACCAAGCAAAAAACATAGGTATACAAGGGGAGACGCTGTCATGGAAATGCAAAGTTTCGTTTTTATACATCTCAAACTGAGCATGGAAACAGACATATGCAGCGTTTTTGTGCCTGCACACCATTTAAACATGAGGCCCCAGGTCCAGTTCTGACACTCATGTGCCCATTGTAGGTGCTTCGATGGTGGACAGGGTTAGAATGGACCCTCTCATCTGTCTGCAGCTACATACCCCAATATGAAGCAAGCTGTGATGCACTATGTATTCAGACACTTTTCTCTCATGGCCAGCATTAGATTTTTAAGCAAGGCTTTTAATACCTGAAGCATATAACTAAGACGTCACTGGTGTGGCTTCAGGACAATCTCTGACTGTATTTCAATGGCTCAGCCAAGCTGAGAGTTAAACCATATTGAACACCCATGGAGACACCTGAAGATGGCAGTTTATACTGTAGATGCTTCCCATTCAAAGTTACAATGCTTGAGAGAATATTTTAAGAAGAATAAACTGGCGACATCCAGGTGTGCAAAGTTTATGGAGACTTACCCAAGAATACTCAAAGCTGTACTGAATACTTTTATACATGAAAGAGTTCAGTTTTTGATTTTGAATGAATTTGCAAACCTTTCTGAAAACATTTTTCACTATGTCATTATGGTCTATTGAGTTAGATTGATATTAAAAAATGAACATTTATCCATTATAAATTAAAAGTACAATGCAATAATGTGTAGAGAAAGTGAAGGGGTTTGAATTAGATAGATAGATAGATACAGTGGTGTGAAAAACTATTTGCCCCCTTCCTGATTTCTTACTCTTTTGCATGTTTGTCACACAAAATGTTTCTGATCATCAAACACATTTAACCATTAGTCAAATATAACACAAGTAAACACAAAATACAGTTTTTAAATGATGGGTTTTATTATTTAGGGAGAAAAAAAATCCAAACCTACATGGCCCTGTGTGAAAAAGTAATTGCCCCCTTGTTAAAAAATAACCTAACTGTGGTGTATCACACCTGAGTTCAATTTCCGTAGCCACTCCCAGGCCTGATTACTGCCACACCTGTTTCAATCAAGAAATCACTTAAATAGGAGCTGCCTGACACAGAGAAGTAGACCAAAAGCACCTCAAAAGCTAGACATCATGCCAAGATCCAAAGAAATTCAGGAACAAATGAGAACAGAACTAATTGAGATCTATCAGTCTGGTAAAGGTTATAAAGCCATTTCTAAAGCTTTGGGACTCCAGCGAACCACAGTGAGAGCCATTATCCACAAATGGCAAAAACATGGAACAGTGGTGAACCTTCCCAGGAGTGGCTGGCCGACCAAAATTACCCCAAGAGTGCAGAGACGACTCATCCGAGAGGTCACAAAAGACCCCAGGACAACATCTAAAGAACTGCAGGCCTCACTTGCCTCAATTAAGGTCAGTGTTCACGACTCCACTATAAGAAAGAGACTGGGCAAAAACGGCCTGCATGGCAGATTTCCAAGACGCAAACCACTGTTAAGCAAAAAGAACATTAGGGCTTATCTCAATTTTGCTAAGAAACATCTCAATGATTGCCAAGACTTTTGGGAAAATACCTTGTGAACTGATGAGACAAAAGTTGAACTTTTTGGAAGGCAAATGTCCCGTTACATCTGGCGTTAAAGGAACACAGCATTTCAGAAAAAGAACATCATACCAACAGTAAAATATGGTGGAGGTAGTGTGATGGTCTGGGGTTGTTTTGCTGTTTCAGGTCCTGAAAGGCTTGCTGTGATAGATGGAACCATGAATTCTACTGTCTACCAAAAAATCCTGAAGGAGAATGTCCGGCCATCTGTTCGTCAACTCAAGCTGAAGCGATCTTGGGTGCTGCAACAGGACAATGACCCAAAACACACCAGCAAATCCACCTCTGAATGGCTGAAGAAAGACAAAATGAAGATTTTGGAGTGGCCTAGTCAAAGTCCTGACCTGAATCCAATTGAGATGCTATGGTATGACCTTAAAAGGCGGTTCATGCTAGAAAACCCTCAAATAAAGCTGAATTACAACAATTCTGCAAAGATGAGTGGGCCAAAATTCCTCCAGAGCGCTGTAAAAGACTCATTGCAAGTTATCGCAAACGCTTGATTGCAGTTATTGCTGCTAAGGGTGGCCCAACCAGTTATTAGGTTCAGGGGGCAATTACTTTTCACACAGGGCCATGTAGGTTTGGATTTTTTTTTCTCCCTAAATAATAAAAACCATCATTTAAAAACTGCATATTGTGTTTACTTGTGTTATATTTGACTAATAGTTAAATGTGTTTGATGATCAGAAACATTTTGTGTGACAAACATGCAAAAGAATAAGAAATCAGGAAGGGGGCAAATAGTTTTTCACACCACTGTAGATAGAAAGATAGATAGATAGATAGATAGATAGATAGATAGATAGATAGATAGATAGATAGATAGATAGATAGATAGATAGCAATTTATTTGTCCCCAGGAGAAAATTTGGCATTTTACAGAAGCTTTATACATTTTTTTTTAATTTTATCGATTTTATTGTAATCATTCCATACAAATAGATACATTTTTACAAAAAATAGGATTGAAAACAAATCAACCCCCATCCCTGAGAAAGAGAGCATGGCCAACAGAATAAAACTTAAAGCTTGTAAACATACATAAATTGATGAGTTTAATAGAAAGTGTCACACACGTGCAACTAGGAGCGATCTGAGTGGACCAAGTGGAGGTGATTACCCGCCGGGCCAGGGAGTGGCGGGGTGCTCTAAATCTGTTTCAGTTAATTCTGCAGATCAAATACAGTAATCCCTCCTCGATCGCGGGGGTTGCATTCCAGAACCCCCCGCGATAGATGAAAATCCGCAAAGTAGAAACCATATGTTTGTATGGTTATTTTTATATATTTTAAGCCCTTATAAACTCTCCCACACTGTTAACATTATTAGAGCCATCTAGACATGAAATAACACCCATTAGTCAAAAGGTTAAACTGTGCTCCGTGACAAGACAGAGATGACAGTTCTTTCTCACAATTAAAAGAATGCAAACATATCTTCCTCTTCAAAGAATTTGTGCCAGGAGCATAGAATGTCAGAGAGAGAGCGTGAGAGAAAAGCAAACAATCAAAAAATCAATACGTGCTTTTAAGTATGCCGAAGCACCGCGATAAAGCGGCATTTTTTAGAGGAGCGTCCGTATCCCCTAGGCAAACAGCCTCTGTGCAAATAGCTCCTCTGCTCATACCCCCTCTGTCAGGCACAGAGAGTAAGAGAGACAAAGAAAAGCAAACAATCAAGCACCGCGCGGGAAGCACATCGTATATCATTGAGGAGTTTTATTTAATATGTAATACGTGCTCTGATTGGTTAGCTACTCAGCCATTTGCCAATAGTGTCCCTTGTATGAAATCAACTGGGCAAACCAACTGAGGAAGCATGTACTTTAAATTAAAAGACCCATTATCTGCAGAAATCCACGAACCAGCGAAAAATCCGTGATATATATTTAGATATGCTTACACTTAAAATCTGCGATGGAGTAAAGCCGTGAAAGTCGAAGCGCGATATAGCGAGGGATCACTGTACGTGAAAACCTGCCTGATTCAACGGCACTTCCAGTTCCAGCTCCCAGACTGGCATCACTTCCGGTTCCGGCACCTAGACTGACGTCACTTCCGGTTCCGCGACCCAGACTGAAGTCACTTCCGGGTTATGGACTATAACCAAGGGCAGTTCATTTTCAAAACTCAAACCAGCAACATCAATTGTGCTCTCTATATCCTTTTGCAGCTAGGAACAATATACGGGTGGCTGCCCCAAACCTTCTTTTAGTGTGTTGAGACTCATTATTTCACAGCAGATAAAGATGAATGGAGA